>NC_048222.1:9712026-9832850 GCF_002007445.2 Ailuropoda melanoleuca | reverse complement strand
TTCAATACCATGGCCCCCTAATTATGCTCGGCTACAACCAAGAGACTCAGAAGGTGCAGAAGTTCCCATGGGAGTCATGGCTAGTGCTCCCCCAAAAGGTGCTTCCAAATAATCCACTGACTCTTCTAAATCTGTAGTAAGCCAATCATCTTTGGCTGCTCCAGTTCTAAAAGAACAGCAAAGAAATAAAAGAATGTTAAGGTATCGGGGTTATGGGAAATAGTCAGAAGGCAGATGAACTGTAATAAAATGTAATGAACTATAACAAAATAGAGAAATTGGAGTCTTACTTCCTTTCTTCTTTATGCTAAATACGTAAGTAGGTGTGTTTTGCCATTTGAAAGAGGTACAACCCTGAAAAGCTGCCTGTAAAATAAATTTCTGTTTCTGAAAGCTTGTGTTCCTGTTGAATTGCAATTTAAAATACGTTGTTCGGTGCTTATACATTCTCCTGGAATGAATGGGCTGAAAAGTCTTACAAACTTTCCCTTAAGTGTGGCTGGGGTGAATATCCACATAGTTTGGTGTACAATGAATGTGTATCAGGTCTCCCCTGAAATGCACACCCTTGCCCCACAGCACACCTTTTACACGCTTGCCATGCATAGCAGAAGGGTCCAGATCAGTCTAGCATTCTCCAAGGCCTTTCCATTTGTGTTCTCATCTCTTGAATAAGATTGTAATTTTTTGAAGCAGGAAACAAGCATTGTAGTTTTCTGACTTTTAATTCACCTTATCTTTTTACATGAAAAATTCATTCTCAATGTAAAATAGTCAAGTAATATAAATGGTACAATATAGCATGTAGCCCTGAGACCGGCTTCTTTTACTCAGCACTACGCATTTACGATTCATGCACGCAGTTGGTTATCTTTTTATGGTGAATAGTATTTCGCTGCATGGCTCACCCGTTTTGTGAATCCATTCACCACTGAAGGACATTTAGGTTGTTGCCTGCTTTGAGCGTTTGTGAAGAACGTTTCCATACACATTCATTTACAGGCTTTTGTGAGAACCTATGTTTTCACTCATCTAGGTTAAATACTTAGGAGTGGGATTGCTGGATCAGGTTGTAAGGGTAGGTTTTGCTTTATAAGGAGCCGTCAAACTCTTAGCTAGAATGAGTGGCCATTTCACACCAGCAATGCCTGAATGTTCTAGCTGCTTTACTTCCTCACCATCACTTGGAATTGCAAGTTCTATATTTTTATTTTTGCTTTTCATGTTCTTGTAGACGTGTCATTGTAGTTCATTGTGGCTTTAATCTGCATTTCCCTGATGAGTAATGGGGTTGAACGTCTTTTCGTGTACTTAGTTGATATCACTGCATCTCAGAGAAGTGACTAGTGAGATCTCATCTTTAAACTGGGTTATTTGTGGGGCACCTGAATGGCTCAGTCAGTTAAGCGTCCGACTCTTGGTTTCAGCTCAGTTCGTAATCTCAGGATCGTGAGATCGAGCCTCGTGTTGGGCTCTGTGCTCAGGGCGCAGTCTGCTGAAGACTCTCTCTCCCTCCTCTGCTCCCCCTTTTCTAAAATAAATAAAAATAAATCCTTAAAAAAAATAAAATAAATTGGGTTATTTGCTAAGTTTTGAGAGTTCTTTATATATCTTGGATCTAAATCCTTTGATGGATATGAGATTTGAAGATATTTTATCTGGGTTGATGTCTTGTTTTTTCATTCTCTTGCCATCGTCCTTCAGAGAGGGAAATGTTTTCATTTTAAAATCTTCATAGTATCCACACTATCTTTTCTCTTTCACAGATTGTGTTTTCTGTTGTCATGTCGAAGAAATCTGCCTGACCTAAGATCATAAAGACTTTTCTTCCATTTTCTTCTGAAAGTTTGTAATTAAAAAAAAATTAGTCTTAAATATAAAGTCTAAGTGAAATTTTGTGTAAGGTGTGAGGTATAGAGATGTCTAANGAAGAACTCTGCCTGACCTAAGATCATAAAGACTTTTCTTCCATTTTCTTCTGAAAGTTTGTAATTAAAAAAAAAATTAGTCTTAAATATAAAGTCTAAGTGAAATTTTGTGTAAGGTGTGAGGTATAGAGATGTCTAATCGCTTTAGGGCCATTTGTTGAGAAGACTATCCTTTCTCTGTTGAATTACTTTTGTACCTCTCTCAAATCTAAGTTGACCGTATTTGTGTGGGTCGATTTCTGAATTGAAATATTTCATTGAACTATACGTATATCCTTATGTAAAAATCACACTACCTTGATAACTATAAGTCATAAAATTTTGATAATGTAAGTTCTTTTGTTCCTCTACAAAATAGTTTTGGCTATTAAAGTTCCTTTGATGTTTCATGCAAATTTTAGATTAAGTTTGCTTATTTCCACAAAAAAAAATCTGCTGGGATTTTTTTTTACTGGAATCGTATTGAATTTATAGATCAATTGAGAAGTATTGGCATCTTAACTATATTGAATCTTCCAATACATTAACAAAGCAAGGCCATTTATTTGGAAATACTTCCCTTCTGGACCTGTGATTGATCCCTGAAGGGAGGGGGCGGTGATGGCAGGGCAGTCTTATTTGACTGAGCCCTTAACGTGTGGAGTCTGACACCATCTCCTGGTAGACAGTGTCAGAATCGAGTTGATCTGTAGTACACCCAGCTGGTATCCAAGAAGTTCTTGGAGGTGTGGGGAACACTCCCACTCCACCCCCTCCAAACACATACACACACACTGGAAACAGTACTACCATCATTTTAATTACCTATAGTCCTTAAACACTTGACGAGATCGGGTGCGTTCAGGGTGGTATGGCCGTTGTCCTTAAACACTTGAAACAAAGTAGTCTTCATGGATAAAATATTTTGCCTTATTACCCCAGATAGGGCTGGTCCTGTTTAGATATAGTTGGAAATTGGGATCCATTATGTCTATATGAAGTGCTGGATATTTTGTCTGCCCCATTACATCTCTCACCAGACTGACTCAATGTCTGAAATCTCCCCCATGAGCTTGCCAAGAATAGCTCAGATAGCAGGGACATAGCTGGGATTTGAACCCAAATCGTTCTCACTCTGATGACAAAATCTTCGCCATTCTACTCTACTCAGTTGCTTTCACATAGGTGTCAGCACACATCAGAACTGTACTATCTTGGGGCACCTGGGTGGCACAGCGGTTAAGTGTCTTCCTTTGGCTCAGGGCGTGATCCCTGCATTATGGGATCGAGCCCCACGTCAGGCTCCTCTGCTATGAGCCTGCTTCTTCCTTTCCCACTCCCCCTGCTTGTGTTCCCTCTCTCGCTGGCTGTCTCTATCTCTGTCAAATAAATAAATAAAATCTTTAAAAAAAAAAAAAAAAAAAAGAACTGTACTATCTTGATGGGACATGTCTTTCCAGCCTATCTTGGAGAAAAACCATACATTTGTTCCAAGCACTTTGTCTGTTGCCAAACTTAACAGTCAGTTCTAGTGGTGCTTGACTTTGCAACAACATGTACTCTCTTAGCGTGAGCTATATTAAACCTGTAGGACTCAATCCCACAGATGCCAGCAACCTTCTGCCTCTGTTACGTACTTTTGCCTTAGTCCTATCCTACTGCTTTGCTCCAACACAAAGAGCCCTCTTGAATGTTTTCCCTGCCAGGTTGGCCAGGCTGCAAAGAATGCTACCGGGCATTCCGTCGTCAGGCAGCATTGTTTGGTGCTACGCTCTAGTGTTTACTTAGAACAAAGGTGGGGACATGTCTCTGTTAAAGGTCACTGACCATGGGAAAAAGGTGTTTGGAGGCTACGTAAGTAAAAAACAGATAACTATCAAATGTAAGTCTCAGCCACTTTGCATATAAAAAAAAAAACAGTGAGAGGAAAACAAGCTAGAAGAAAACAGATAAAAATTATTAAGTCTTGGGGTGCCTGACTGGCTCAGTCGATAGAGCATGCAACTCTTGATCTCGGGGTCATGAGTTCAAGCCCCATGCTGGGTGTGGAGCCTACTGGAAAAAAAAAATGATTAAGTCTCATATCACACCTCTATTTAAAGGAGAGATTAGGAGACAAGTGAAAGTCAGAAAGAAAACAGTGCTTAAAATTTTTTAAAAAAGAGATCATGATGGATGGAGTAAAACCCAAGGATTTAAAGAGAACAATTGGATATAGATATAGACACATACACACACATACACACACATACATATACATATATAGGTATACACATGCATATATATAAACATATGTATACAAGTCAATAATGTGATGGTTAATTTTCTTTCTATTATGTGGCTGCTTATAAGAAACATTCAAGACATGAGGATCCAGCAATACTGAAAGGATTGGAGTCTTTAATACTGAAAAAAAAATTCTGTAGAATTATGGGCTGTATTGGTTTCTATGAGGTATAAGAAATTACCAGAAACTAAAAGGCTGAAAGAATTTCAAGATTTCTTTGGATCAGGAGTCCAGGAAGAACTTAGCTGGGTCCACTAAGGCTGCATTCAAGATGCTGGTCAGGGCTGCCATCTGGAGGCTTGACTGGGGAAGGACCTGTCTCCAAGCTTCTAGGTGGTTGGCAGAATTTACTTCCTTGCAACTGTCGGATTCATAGCAGCTTGCTTCTTCAAAAGCCAGCAAGAGAGAGACAGACAGACAGACAGACGCAGACAGACCAGAGAGAGTCCGCTAGGAACCAGGAGTCTTATATAATGTAACAAAACCACAGGAGAGACATCACATGTGATGGTTAATTTCAACCTGACCAGGCTAAGGGACGCCCAGACAGCTGCTAAAACATAATTTCTGGGTGAGTCTGGGAAGGTGTCTCCAGAAGACATTAGCATTTGAATCAGTAGACTGATTGAAGAAGATCACCGCACCAGAGCCGGTGGGCATCACCCAATCAGTTGAGAACAGAACCAAAGATGGAGGAAGGCCGAATTTGCTCTCTGTGCTCGAGCTGAGACATCCATCTTCTCCTGCCCTTGGACATGGGCATCCCTGGTTCTCAGGCCTTCAGACTCAGACAGGGACTTACACCACTGCTCCCGGATTCTCAGGCTTTCAGACTCGGACTGAATAACACCACTGGCTTTCCTGGATCTCCAGCCTGCAGATGGCAGGTTGTGGGAGTTTGGGCCTCCACAACTGCATGAGCCAATTCCTATAAAAAAATCTCCGTGTGTGTGTGTATGTGTGTATATATACACACATACACACACACACATATATATATATATTTATGTATACATATATACATGTGTATATATATATATATATATATATATATGGTTCTGTTTCTCTGGAGAACCCTGACTAACATAAATACATATATTCAATTGTATACATTCATGTATTCAAATATGTACTCAATTGACTATGATATTCAATATGTTTGTACATCCTATATATTCACATACGTACCTATATATGGTTGTGTATATGTAGGTAGACGAGCGTGGGCGGAAATATCAAAGTAGCCATGCCCATTCCCCTGGCCCACTTTGTTTTCTCTATTTCTCTGCTCTCCAGGTCCTTCAGCTCTCTACAGACATATAGACTCCTTTTGGTCCAGTTCCTGAGCCAGTTGTGAAAAGGAAGACAGGACACCCACAACCTCCGTGCTACCAGCTGGTAGATCTTGGAATTGAATCTCAGGACTCAGCCTAGCCCCATCTGCTTCGCAACCGTAGAGGCTCAACAAGTCTCCATGACACCCTAAGAAACCTGGAAACTGGGGGGGAGGGGAGGCACAAGTTCTGGGTCTCCATGGCATACCTGAGTCGAAGCTCTCCTCTCCACCCAGGTATTGCTGACACCATTATTTGACCATGGCCAGAACATATTCCTCTAGGGGTTGTGGTGTGGGTTATCTCCTACAAAAACTACAGTAGGCAGAGTTCATCATGTGGTAGGAAAAGTAGACTCAGAGGCAGTTCTTACACTGGAGTGAGGGAAAGTGCCCTCCTCTCTGAGGCCTGGAGTAGTTTGGGCCCGAGCTTTGAGACCCGGAGCAGGCTGGCGTTCTTTTTGTAGGGACCTGGCCAGGCACCTGGGGGATGGCTCAGGACCTGAGCTCTGTTGATAACTTTCTGTCTGAATTCTGCTTCCCATCCATTATTTCTGAACTTCCAACAAACTCTAATTAAGACAAAGGCAGGTGTCTGCCCTGTGGTGGGGAATTAAGAGAAAGGACCTATTCCAAGGTGGTGACAAGACAGATAAGGGAAAGCAAGGCATTCTCCCTTGAGGACCAAGTGGCCTGAGATTATCGATATCAATGACCCACATGGTAAACATTCTCCGGGGAGGTATAAGGAGCAGCAGCAGTTGTGGGTGTCAAGAGGAGGATGCCGGGGGGTAAGAACGGAGGGTCCTGCACTTCCTGGATGGTGAACATTTTGCAGGAGATGATTTACATAATCCAACATATGATGTCAACACAGTTGGGTTACCATGATAACATCAACCGTTGTTTATTGTGTCCACAATGATTTCCATAAACGATCCCACTTAATCATCCAATGACCCTAGAAGGTTAGTATCTTTATGCCTGGTTTGCAGATGAAGAAGCCTTCGCTAAAGCCCAGAGAGACAGCAAAGGACACTGGAGTTTTGGAACTAGGTCTGTGACTCCAAAGCCACTCTGCTTTCCCACCTCACCTACTCCCTCTTCACTTGGCAATCTAGGAAGTCTTGCAAGGACAGTGACAGTATTGCATGAGGTAAATAAAGTTGCAAAGTGTATACGCTAGGTTCAAGCACCATTCTCCATCTCATGGCTTTTAAGGAAGTTGCTGATGGTCAATGACAGTCAATCATTTATGATTCTTTTGTGCTGGGGTAACCATAGGATAAGTGGAAATAGAGTCTCTGGCTGTTTGTCTGGTGCTTAGGACTAAATTTAAGTTGAAGAATGGGTTTGGCTCCAAGTCCAAAGTTCCCCCTCTCTGGTCCAAAATCATTTCCTCTCCTAATTCCATTTATAGACACTTGGTCTCAGCATAACGCGAGCGCCAACTGCTTCGCTCTCTTTAATGCCTTCACTTGCTGTCTTCCAAATGATTATCGCAGCCCTGCCACGATCTCTGTGCAAAGCAAAGATCAGGTACTCAGAGAAATTAATATGCCACGGAGGCTTCCTTCGACAACAAAGAACATATTCTGGTCACCATGCCGCACAAGGAAGCCTCTAATTCAGATAAAGGATATTCAGACTCTCTTGAAAAGTGGAGCTTGAAGAGCTTTTCTTTGAGAAGAAAGCATAACACAAAAACATAGGTTTCAAAGTACACACCTAAGGTTCCATATACACCATTCTTTTCCTTTCATTTTACATTCATTTCTGAGCCATTTGTGTCATTTTGATTTGCAATAATTTCATGAGATTCTAGCAGTGAGAGATACCACTTTACGGCACTTACAGCGGCAGCAAGGGTAGGGTATTTAACTGCGATAAACTGTGACAATATTTTACACGTATTAAACAGCTTTAGAGCAAGAAGAAAAGCACTCCAATAGCCCAGATGGTAACCCCATTCTCTGCACACGAAGCAGGATGTAATCTGGCCCTTTGTCCTTGTGCAGCGTGTTTTTCAAGGTTTAAATTCATATAATATTTGGGTGGCTATCACCTCTCATATGTCTTGCCTGCTTATGTTGTGACCCTCTCACACTCAAATGGAAAAACAAAATCAAATCAAACTAAAATCGTCCAGGTCCTCAGTATGAGAACAGGTATCAGCACTTCGTCTGGATTCGAGCAATTGTTAGCGGTTCATCTAGATGTTATGTGGATGGAAACAAACCCTTTCCTTTAAGGAGGCCCAGGCTCAGCACAGGTGACGTGGATGTAGCCTAACATAAAAACGGCCTTTATGCCACGGGACCAAACTTAAAAATAGTCTGCTAAACTAGTGTATAGGAATTTTCTACCCAAAATTATATTCCCATGGAGAAGGTCTCCCTGGTTACAGTTTGTATTTGCCCTGTGCTAGGAAGAACTTCAGACAGCTGGTCACTGGTGTCAGTCTGATATGGTGTCCCCATGTGTTATTCATAAAAATCTTTCCAGTGCCCCTCTGATGGCTTGAGGATGGAGACAAGGAGAGCATTTTGGAATTTTCTTTGCATGCTGTGAAGGTATCACCAAAACCTCATTTTGACCCTAGCTGTTACATCTAATATTTTAACCCATGATATATGGATCTTGAAATAGAGATGCTACTGTTTCTATTACATCAGGGGCTAGGAAGTTTTTCATGTTCGAAAGTATTGCAAAGCAAGATGATAAAGTCTGATATTCGCCTAAAAATGGAAAAATATTGATGGAGGTGTTCTAAGTAATTTTGTCCCTTGGGTTGTTTCACCCCAGGGGAGCCTGAGTAAGCCTAGAAATAAGGAAACTTATTTACCCAATTAACCAAGGCCGGAAAGTGATGATTTATGTTGCATGTACTTTTGTGATAAAAGTAGCAGCTTCTAGGGGCGCGTGGGTGGCTCGGTCAGTTAAGCATCCAACTCTTGAACTCAGGGTCATGATTTTAAGCTCAGCTTTGGGCTCCAAACCGTGGAGCCTACTTAAAAAAAAAAAAAGTAGCAGCTTCCATTGATTAATTACGTACTCCATACCAGGCACGGTAATAGGCAGGGGCTTTCCATATATTTGCCCTTTACAGTGATCTCTGACCTACAGAAGCTGGGGACCCCATTCAAAGTAGTTTAGCAATGTCAGGCTTCAAAACCAGGTCAGCATGGCTCCAGACCTTTCCTTTCACCAGATGATTCCACTTCCCATCTGACGCGACGATAACTCACAGTTGGCATTGCAAAGTCCCTGTCGCTTTCAAGATGGCTGGTAGAAGCTAGCTTTGTTTCCCTCACACCCATACCATAGCTAATTTAGACCCCCACTTGGGGATACACCTGGAGTTAAATGCAACCCTCTGCACTCCCCTAGTTTCCATTAGAATTGTCAAATATTTCAAGTCTCCTTCGATGAAGTGACTAGATCACAGGCCTTATGGTGCAGGCTGTAGTTGGCAAGTACTCCCCCTGTAGTTGTCTTACATGAAGAGAATTAGCAGGATTAAGATCGAAGGGATTGGCACTCAGAATATTTGGTGGAGAAAAGATGTTAGGAAGAGGATCGGAACAACAGCAGCAAGGGCTTCTGCCTTCTGCCACAGTCCCCGCCTTTGGCTAACTGATATTTCTGTACACCCGCAGTACGCATTCACCCCATCTCCATGAAGGCGATCCCAGAATCTTGTCAAATGATAGAAACAAGCTCAAAGCTCAGTTTCTGAAGTAAATCAAAACTTTAGTTTTGCTCATCACAAAACAATGAAGAGAAGTATGTTGGGGCTGCCATGAGGTTCCCTTGGAAAGTAGAACGGTAGGAAAAGAAGAGAAGTGTGTTAGTAAATGTCCACAATTTTAGCAGACCAAAGAGAGAGACAAAAGAGGATAAAGGGGAGAAAAGGGGGTCTAGCAGCAGAATATGCTGACAAGGCTCTTCAGGGGTCACGGACCCTCCCCAGGAGGGACGCCGCATCCGTTTGCTCATCCACAGGCAAATTTGGGAAAAGGAGACATTTTTGTTCCAGAAAATATACTTTGGTAAATTAACTCAGAAAAAGTAACTCCTGGGGCGCCTGGGTGGCTCAGTCGTTAAGCATCTGCCTTCGGCTCAGGGCGTGATCCCGGCGTTCTGGGATCAAGCCCCGCATCAGGCTCCTCCTCTAGGAGCCTGCTTCTTCCTCTCCCACTCCCCCTGCTTGTGTTCCCTCTCTCGCTGGCTGATCTCTCTCTCTGTTGAATAAATAAATAAAATCTTTAAAAAAAAAAGTAACTCCTTATTCTCTACTTTATGTTCTTGGACCCCTTCTTTCTATGAAATAAGAATCTCCTTTACATGAAAGGGTGAGTTACTGTAGAAGTGTACTGTCTCTTCATTGAAAGACACTTTCTTTTGTTCAGGCGTCCATCCCTCCTCTCTAAGACTCAGGACCAAATCTTCATTAGCCTCAGATAATCATGGCAGTCCCATTCCCCCTTGCCAGTGACTAAGGTGTGTGTGTCACTCAGTTCTGGCTAAATGAGACACAGAAAGAAATCTGCTTGCGGGACTTCTGGGAAAATGGTTTCTTAAATTAAAAAAAAAAAAAAAGCAGTCCCTCCTCTGCTCCCCTTTGTAGTAGTATTTAGATATAATAGCTTGAACAGAAGCAACTATCCTTTGATCATGAAAAGGTTAGCCAAAGACCAGGTTGATACTCTGAAGAAGACAGAGCTGAAAGGCAGGAAGAAGATGGGCCTTAAGGACGTAATTTAGTCACTGAGTTAACCAAACCTTAGATCTGCTGTATCCAAGAGCTTCTCACTATGTGAAGCAATATGTCTCATTAATGCTGAAGCCATTTGAGTTGGTATCCTGTTGTAATGGTACCCAAGACCTGTTTTAATCAGGTATGGTAAGACACGGATGTCAGAATATCAAGAACACAAAAAATAAGGAAACACAGTCCATACATATTCCAACGGATATAGTTATTTCCAGATTTTGAGTCTTAAAGGGGACATGAAAACTTTATATATAAAAAAAGAATGATTGCTATTGCACTATTTCAAGGAAGTAGAAAAGATTATTTTGTTTTATCCAAAATTATCTGTTCATATTTCTTCAAATCATTCCATATAGATAGCCATATGTTCTGCCTATGATTGAACCTTTGGCAAACCAAAGGAAAGAAAATCAAACATACAATGGCTTAACCAAAAGTCATTTTGTGTCTTTTTAGAACAGCTATCGCAGACGTAGGAGTCCAAAGCCCAAGGGGCAGCTCCACGGTGATACCTTTCTTCTCAGATATCCTTAAAATGTGACTTCCAGCCTTATGCTCATTGCTCCACGGTCATGAGAGACTGGCTCATCTCCTGCATAGTGTTTGCATTCCAGCCCAAAAGAAAGGAAAAGGTATCTGTATTCCAAGTCTTTCTCCATTTAGATTAACAGATTAATTTTATAAAACCTAGATTTTTGTATATATCTTTAGAAAAATAGCTACCACATAGACAAGATCTTTATGAATATGAGGGGCACAGATTGCATTTGTCCTGCAAAAATAGCATTTTACCTGTAATTCTAATGGCTGATAAAATACCAGGGATATAGTAGAACAATGATTACCCCTTTCCCCAGGCCAAGTTCACCTCCTCATCTCCTAGCGTTAGTCTCAGTTACTCTAAGACGCAGAGCCAAATGATTTAATAGTAGCAATGCTAATTATAACAATGATGGAAACTAACCTATGTTGAACACATATGATGGGTCAGGCAATGTTCTAAGCCCTTTCGTTATTAACTAATTTAATCCTTACAGCAATCTCAAGAGGGAAGGGTACTATTTTTATTTTCATTATGTCATCCTCAAGTCTTGGTAAGCTGAACTGGGCTCAGAGCTCCTCTTGTCAAAGATTTGTTTTGTGGGAAGGAGATGAGGAGATGTTAGCTGTAGAAACTGAGGAGGTTAGGAGAGAGGTAGGGACTGATAGAATAATTACAGCTGATGGGGAAGATCCACACCTGTGCTTCCCTGCTCTCTTCCCGCCCTCTGGCCCTTAGTTTGTTACTTCTAATCTACATATGCAGTGGTGAATATCACTAACATTTGTGGAACCTGAGCTCAAAGTTATAAAAACACGAGTGTGGGAGTCGATAGTTCACTTAAGTAGCAAGGTGGAGAGTCGCTGTGAGATGTGTGCAAAGTAGCAGAGCTCTGCTCGCCTCTTCCAGGTGATTTCTCCTGAGAAGTGGACTTAGACTAAGGGAGACAAATGATTCGTTAGAAAACATTTGGATGTAGTGATCTGAAGGGGCGCCTGCACCCCAATGTTTATAGCATCAATGTCCACAATAGCCAAACTGTGGAAAGAGCCAAGATGTCCATCAACAGAGGAATGGATAAAGAAGATACGGTATATATCTACAATGGAATATTATGCAGCCATCAAAAAGGATGAAATCGTACCATTTACCATCAACATGGATGGAACTGGAGGGTATTACGCTGAGCAAAATAAGTCAATCAGAGAAATACAATTATCATATGGTTTCACTCATATGTGGAATATAAGTAACAGTGCAAAGGATTATAGGGGAAGGGAGGGAAAAACAGAATGGGAAGTCATCAGAGAGGGAGACAAACCATGAGAGATTCTTAACTATGGGAAACAAACTGAGGGTTGCTGGAAGGGAGGTGGGTGGGGGGATGGTTAAGTGGGTGATGGGCATTAAGGAGGGCACGTGATGTGATGAGCATTGAGTGTTAAATGCAACTGGTGAATTACTGAACTCTACCTCTGAAACTAATGATGTACTATATGTTGGCTAATTGAATTTAAATTAAAAAAAGAAAAGAAAAAGAAAACATTTGGAAATTCGTGGGATTCTACTCTAGAAAAGAAGATACTTCCTTTCAGAAATATTGGGGATTGCTGTTCACCTTGTACCCAGATACATCTGGGTGTGAATTGTGTAGAAGCATTTATAGTTGCATAATAATATTTGTAGGAATGATTTCTACTCTATTCCTTGTTCTGCATAGGAGATGTGTCTATAAGAGGGAGAAATTCAACACAAAGACAATTGCAAGAGTTTGACTGATCTAAAAGGTTAATACATTGGGGAACCCCGCTTGTTCAGTCAGAGAAGCATATGACTCTTGATCTCGGGGTTGTGAGTTTGAGCCCCACATTGGGTGTAGAGACTACTTTAAAAAAATAAAAAATTTAAAATAAAAGAAAATGCATATACACTAACCTGTGCATTGTATGGTGCTGACAACCTAGTAAGAATTTTAACAATACAGTCTGTTCATGAATAAATCATAATCTAAATTTGGCTATTAATAAAGGGGTTGTCACATGTGGGGAAAATATCCTGGCAGGGATTTCCAGGTCACACTCAATGCAAGAAGAGATGACAAAAGAGAGTCTTTTTTTTTTTTTTAAAGATTTTATTTATTTATTAGACAGAGATAGAGACAGCCAGCGAGAGAGGGAACACAAGCAGGGGGAGTGGGAGAGGAAGAAGCAGGCTCATAGCGGAGGAGCCTGATGTGGGGCTCGATCCCATAACGCCGGGATCACGCCCTGAGCCGAAGGCAGACGCTTAACCACTGTGCCACCCAGGCACCCCGAAAAAAGAGAGTCTTAAAATGACAACAGATGCGCAAAATTTTATCAGCAATTCTGCCTATGTAATATACACATATATAATATGATATATATTGATAAAATGGAGGGGAGGAATAAAATATCATATTATATATGATTTAAAAAATAGCTATCATCAATGATCCTCCTATAAGTTAGCAAATTAAAAACTAATTAACATAAAATGTAACTGCTTCAATAGCTGGTCATAAGACCCATGTTGATATTCACAGCTTCTTTCTTCCACATCCATACCACATTTCCCTAACCCTCTACCAGCATGCATCCTTACAGGGTGGGATGATTCAAATCTTTACTCCTGTAGGATCAGAGTCCTTGGTGGTCCTGTCTTTACTTGATTGCTTCAGTTTTCCATTGAGCAGGACTAGGAGACAATGAAGGACCAAGGGGCATCCCAGCAAACCTCCGGGGTTCAAGATAGTCTTTCCCGCCCACTTTGTGTAGCAACAATCCAATCTCCCTTTAGGAATCAGTACTGGAGATTCTAGAAAGTACAGTTCCCCCTTCTCTATCTGTTATTTTGGTGACACATTGAGCCCCAAATGGTCAGGGAGTGATTTCAGCGTCAAGTTTAATGGAAACATTACTCTGTTCCCTGGTGGAAGCATATCTCCATTGGGTATTAGAAGACTCCGGAGCGAACCCACTGAGCCCAAGGTTGTAGGGATGGGAAATCAAAAGAATCCGTCACCAGCACAGCTATGCTACAAGAAATATTAAAAGAAGTATGTCAAGAAAAAGGGAAATGGTACCAGATGGAATATGGATCTACACAAACGGATGTAGAAAACCAGAAATGGCAGGTATATGCGTCTTATGTTCAATCTCTTAGAAAGATAATTGTTTAAAGAAAAAGTAATGATATTGCATAAAATGCTTGACAACAATAGTACAAAGGCCAAGAGGAAGGAAACGGGAGTAACTACTATCATGTTCTTCTGCTATTTGCGAAGGGGTATAATATCACTTGAATATTGACTATGATAATTTAAAGATGTAAAATAACAACCCTAAAGTAACCGCTAAAACACACACACACACGTGCACACTCACACACACACGCGCATGCACACACATGTGAACATGCACACACGTGCGCACACGCACACATGCACACACGCACACGCGTGTGCACACGCACACATACACACACGCACACATGCACACACACACGCACACATGCACACACACACACGCATGGTGTAGCTATTAAGCTAACAAAATAGAATAATAAAAAGCAGTAAATCCAAAAGAAAGCAGGTAGGACAAAGAAAACCCAATAGAAATATGATAGATCAAAGCCTATCTATATCAATAATCTCAATCTGTTTGGACTGCTATAACCAAATGCCGTGAACAACAAATATCTTTCTCATACTTCTGGGGACTGGAATTCTAAGACCAAACCACCAGCATGTTTGCCTTTGGGTGAAGGTCCTCTCCCTTGTCTATACCTGCTGACTTCTCACTGTCTTCTCACACGGTAGAAGGAGGCAAGAGAGCTCTCTTGGGCAGAATTACGGTAATATTCAGGGTGCCTGGGCGGCTCAGTCGGTTAAGCATCTGACTCTTGTTTTCAGGGCAGGTCATGATCTCAGAGTCATGAGATAGAGCCCCGTGAGATTGAGCCCCATGTCAGGCTCATGCTGGGTATGGAATCTGCTTGGGCTTCTCTCTCTCCTTCTCCTTCTGCCCCTCCCCCTGCTAGTTTTCTCTTTCCCTCTGTGAAAGGAAGAAAGAAAGAAAGAAAGAAAGAAAGAAAGAAAGAAAGAAAGAAAGAAAGAAAAAATCTTACAAAAAAAAAAAAAAGAATTAGGAGGGGGCGCCTGGGTGGCTCAGTCAGTTAGGTAGCTGCCTTCAACTCGGGTCATGATCTCAGGGTCTTGGGATCGAGCCCTGCATCGGGGTCCCTGCTCAGCGGGGAGCCTGCTTCTCCTTCTCCCACTCCCTCTGCTTGTGCTCTCTCTCTCTATCAAACAGATAAATAGAATCCTTTTAGAATTTAATTAATTAGCTAATTAATTAATTAAAGAAAGAAAAGAATTAGGAAATACAAGAATACAATTTAAACCGGAATTTTATGGTATATTAATCTTATCTCAATAAAACTGTCTTTAAAGCATGAATTCCTGAAATATTTATGAATAAATAATATGCTATCAGGAATCCGTCAGAAAATAATTCAGAAGCAGTGAGAAGAGGGAGGGGTCAAGGGGAGATGAGGTAGGGCAGAAACTAATACTTGTTCTTGAAGCTAAGTGGTAAGTCCACAATTTCCTCAACTTTCATATATGTTTGAAATTTCTCATAATAAAAAGTTTAAAAATATATATTTAGGAAGTCCCAAGGTGCACACAAAATCCTGTACATGAATGTTCACAGCAGCATTATTCATTATATCTAAAAAAGGAGAGACAATCCAAACATCCATCAACTGATGGAACAGGAAACATGGCGGACTCATGTAATAAAACAGTATTTAATCAGAAAAAGAAAGGGAGTTCTAATCAATCCCACAACATGGATGGCTCTTGACGATATTATGCCAAGTGAAAGCAGCCAGACACAAAAGGCCACGTACTGTATCATTATACATGAAATGTCCAGAAGAGGCAAATCCATGGAGACAAAAAGTAAATTAGTAGTTGCCAGGGTCTGGAGCACGAGGAATGGGGAGTCTGATCATGCAAATGGGGTTTCTTTCAGGATGATGAAAACGTTAGTGGTGCACATGCTAAAAACCACTGAATTGTACATTTTAGGAGGGAGAACTTTATGGCATGTGAATTACATCTCAATAAGCCATTATTAATAGGAAAGGATTATGGCAGAAAAGTAAGTCTGACTAGATCTCTAAGATAAGAGACTTGACATGAATACTGAACCCACAGTATGGATCAAATAGTGATTTAAAAAAATACAGGGAAAAAAAAGAAGCATAGGGAAGTGGTTCATAACTACATAACTACAGAAGAAATAGTCCAAGTTCCGGAGCCAGCAGGATAATGCTTGATACAGGGTTTTTACCTGCTTCTACCTTAGATTTACCATGGGATGTAATCTCTACTCCATACTCAATACATTAACAATCCATCCCCTATACTACCTGAATTGCCAGTTGACTGTTGGAAGCTTTAATGCGGTTATTCATTCACTCATCAAATATTTGAGGATTAAGACGAGGAGTTCGTAAACTATGTTGAGGAACTCTGCTTCCTCTGATAAATTCTGGTGGGCTCCCTGGAGGAGTAGGGTGGGGACAGTGGTCTCTGCTGCAGCAAAGAGGACAGACTTCCTGAAAGGGGTGGGGGTAGGAGTTGATGCCTGAACAACTGTCCCTAGGGAGCCTTCTACACATCGATCATCTGGAAGGAGAAAGTCTAGAATTGCTTGAGATTGCAGGAGGCATATGTTGGTCACAAAAGGAAGTTGATGCTAAATCAAAGTCAGGAATTGTTAACAGCATTAACAATCACGTTCAGATCATCCTGAGGAAGGGGACACAGGGCATGTTGAGGCAATTATAATTCCTCCCATTGATACAAATGTGGACTAATGTCATTTATGACACAAACATCACCGACAAACAATCCATGAGTCTTCAATTAGCATTACGTTTGTTCCAGTGCTAGGCTAAGTTGGTGAGATGCTATTAGGCTCCTTATTAGGAAGAGGGTGGGGTCCTTAGCTACTGAGGGCAGAGCTGCCAAAGGTAGAAGGAAAGGTGCATAATCATAACCGACCCTTACGGAACACTTGGTATGTCTCAGGTACGGTGCTAAGGGTTGGAAATGCGTTAATCCTTTTAATCCTCACTGCTACCCTGTAAGGGAAACATTATTACCTTTTTACAGAGGAGGCAAATGAAGTTTAAGGGGGGACGAAACACTTCCTCAAAGGCATAGAGCAGCAGAGCCATGATCTGAAACCAGTGTCAAACACCTGAAGTTTCATTCTTGTCCCCTCTATTCCGTGACCTCAGGGCAATGTGAAGACCAGAGTTTGTTAAATATAGAGATATCTGTTCTAAAAATGTGACATTCATATGGGAAGGGAAAGTTGAAGTGAGAGTCAACAAGACAAAATGAGTTATGAAAAAGGGAAGTTGAACACGAATATATAATGGGCTTAAGTTCACTGTGACCTAGGTGAGAAAGGAAATCTACAAGTAAATCTGACTTGCATTGCAAAACAAACATACGCTGTGGGATGAAGTAAAAGCAAAAAATCACTGTAATGAGCCAAATAAACAGAGTACATTCCATAAGAATAAAGACATTTATGAACCATTGGTGGGCATGAGTAGGTAAGGGTTCCTGTTGCTGGACAAATGAGAAGTTAGGAAAGAAAATAGGCGAAGTATTGCTTGCGGGCGTATCCATTCTGACTACACCGAATGTTCATTAGGTTGGTGCAATAATTTTGGAATATAATGGTGCAAACTTTTGTTTTTTTTAAGATTTAGCTTCACTTTTATTGAGCCAGGGTGAACTAGAGCAATAAGGCTTTTTCTTTTTTCTTTTCTTTCTTTCTTTCTTTCTTTCTTTCTTTCTTTCTTTCTTTCTTTCTTTCTTTCTTTCTTTCATTTTTTCTAGCATGGAACACCAAACATTTCTTGGAAGGAAAAAGTGGATTTCCATTGGCCACAAGCTGGCAATAATTATAAGGACCAGGAATAATCAAAGGACAGACCTGCCTGATCTGGGGGGAGTTGTGTATATCGTGGTGGGCTCACTATTAACTTGCACGCTGAAATTTACCAGGGGCGAGTTGGTAGCACATCCAAGGAAAAGCCACCCACCCACAGACACACAGGCACTCCCCTTATCCTGGAGATTGGCGTGGACTGCTAGGTTTGCTTCCACCCATTACCTTCCACGTCCCTGATCAACTATTTGTCAGAATGTAACATCAGGTGTTTTATATGAAAAGTGAAAATAAATGTGCAAGATGTAGTCCCAGCCTTCATAAGTTTTCAGTAATGTTTCAGCTGAAACATAATTAATACACACGAAACAGGAAACAACAACAACAAGGTGCATAATTGACCAATGAGCATGTTACAGGCTTTAGGAAAAGGAGAAATTAAGTGGATTATCGTTGTTCAGTGTAGGTTTGACAGGAAAGCTTGCACCTAAAAGAATTTAGATACATGTGGGCTAAAGTGTATCCATCAGTTCCTATTGTATCTCTTGGTGCTTCAGTTTCTGTTTAAAAAAATAGAGAGAGAGAGGTAACACTAGTCCTGTCTTACAGTGTAAGGGATAATTGCCAAGATCCTCGGGATGAAGGTGTTAGGATGCAGATACTGAAGGAAGGTTGTCATCATCTTTTTTAAAAAAGATTTTATTTATGTATCTATTTGAGAGAGCGAGAGTAGGGGGAGGAGCAGAGAAGGAGGGAGAGAGAGGGAGAACGAACCCCAGGCAGACTCTGTGCTGAGTGCAGAGCCCAACATGGGGCTTGATCTCAGGACCTTGAGATCAGGACTGGAGTGGAAACCAAGAGTCTGACGCTTAACCAACTGAGCCACCTAGGCGGCCCCAGGACGTCATCATCTTAACCAAATAGAAAAGGCAAGAAAGTCAGGGATAGGCATCAAAACCTGCGCAACTGCCTCCTTTAATGTAACCTGGACTGGTCCAGTAGCACAATATTGAATGTTTCCTGTGTCATGTTTCTCTAGCATTGTCTTGGCCAGAATTTAGTGTGTGTATCTCTTTTCACACATTTCTTATTATTTGGCAAACTTTGGAATCTTCAACAAGAGCAAGTTGTATTGTGCCAGGGTCTGTTTCAAGAGCTTTAGGGACATATCTATACACTTAATCCTCTTGAAACAATTCTGTGTGGTAAGTGCTGTTCTTATCACCCTGTTTTACTGATAAAGAGCCCAAGGCACAGAGAAATAGGTTGCCCAAGGTATCACAGCCACTGAATGCAAGCTGTGGATTTGAATCAACATCCCATGCATTTAATGTCTAAGTTTTAAGGCAACCCCCCAGCACACCATTATGAGGCTTTGCAACTGGTCAGTATTGTGAAAGAAAGAGCCAGCAGAAAGTTCTCCTAGACAGAAGTGCTGCGAGAGATGTTGTGCAGAGGGCGTCCACAGATGGCAATGTCTCTGGTGTTGCAGGGAGGGTAAAGAAGGCACCTTTACCAACCATCTACACGCCTATTAACGATTCAAGACACAGCCTAGCATGGAGGCCATGGCTGGAGAGGATTAGGCAAAAGAGAAACAGAAGACAATGGTGGGAGGAGGGATGTGAAAGGGGGACCTCACGAATGGAAGTGAGCTAAGAGCCTGGAAAGGGTTGGAATGCTCATTGTGTTTCACGGCAATAAAATTTCCTGGCAACAAATTATCTCAGTGTCTCTTTTGTCTGCGCTGAAATGTTAGTGCAAAGAGCATGGTTTTAAAATGGGTGGGCCAGCAGCACAAACTGGGAAAGCTTTGTTTATTTAAACGTCCATGACAACGAGATTTGCCCAGGGCGAGTTTGTGGTCCTTGGCACGTTCACAAAGGCATGTATGGTCAGGATATTTTTCTTCTAGCCACTCTTTATCCACTTGGCAGATGTTAATATTTTAAACACTTTAGGGGCACCTGAGTGGCTCAGTTGGTTGAGCGGCTGACTCCTGGTTTAGGCTGGGGTGGTGATCTCGGGGTCCTGGAATCAAGCCCCCTGTCCCACCCTAAGCCTGGCTCAGTGCAGAGTCTTCTCCCTCCTCCTCTGCTCCTCCCCCTCTGCTCCTCCCCCAGCTTACCCTCTCTATCTCTCTCTCAAATAAATCAACAAAATCTTTTACAAAAAATATTGTAAACTCTCAGGGTAGAAACTGGAAGATGCTAGAGACGCTGGAAGTAAGTGGAGAGGTATGGCTCCTGCCCTCAAGGATCTCACACTCCGATGAGCAGTCAGCCCCATATGTGATCAATGACAATATACCAAGTGTGACAAGAGAGGGTACACAGTGCCTAAAGGGCCCGGGGGGGTTGGGGGGAGAGCCTGGCTATTTAAGAATGCTTCAGGAAGGAAGTGCCATGGCTGACTATTCCAAGAATTGGGAGTCTGCCAGATGAAAGGGGAGAACAAAGAAGGTCAATCCTGGCAGAAGGCAGAGCTGGACCAAAGTATGGAAGTCTGAGAGAGCATAATGAATCCCCGCACTTATAAGAGGATATTCTCCCTCTGCCTGTTGCTGCCGTTGTCTCCAGCTTAAACAGCACACATCTGTGATCTCTCATTTTGGGTTTTATGGGCCAGGAGCCTGAGCCTCCTTTAATTGGCTTCTCTGCTTCGGGGTCTCTGCTAGAACTGCAGTCAGGGTGGGTCTCATTTAAGGGCTTGACCCGGAGAAGGATCCACTTCTAGGCCCGTGTGATTGTTGGCAGGGTCCTATTCCTTGCAGGCTGGTGGACTCAAGGGCCTCAGTTGCTTGCTGACTGTTGGCCAAAGGCCTTCCCGAGTTCCCCGCCCTGTGGGTCTCTCCAGCATGTCAGCCTTCATCAAAGCCAGCAATGGAGAGAGTCTGCTAGCCACTTGAAGTTACAGTCTTGTGTGGTTTAAATGCAGAAGGGACACACATCATCTTGCTGGATTCCATTGGATAGAAACAGATGACTTGGCCAGCCCACACTCTAGGAGAGACTACACAAAGGCATATGTACTAGAAGGTGGGGACTTGGGGGCAGGGGCGTCCTAGAGTCTTCCTGCCCCAGACAGACAGCTCCATGTAGGCTCTAAGATGACATCTGCCAGATTCTCTTCGTTACCCCCATTTTCCTTTTATTCCCACTTAGGGATGGTCAGTAGTAGGTCAGTGGTAGGTGGTGGGAAAGGCAGGAGATTGGTAACTTTTGGCCCATATGCCCTGTCTTGTAAAATACCCTCTCAACTGAAAAATCACAATGGAAAATTCTGGCTGTATCTGCAACATTCTCCTAATTTGCTTTTCTCCCCTCCGTCTTCTCAGTCACTGCAGGGAATGGGTGCACCTCTCTAGTAGCCATGAAACCAAGCCCCTTTCTGGGATGACAAGAGTACCAGATCCCAGTCTCTCATTTCCTGCCAATGGAGAACTTCTCCCTAATCTGATTACTACTGTATTATTAGACTCCATGATCATATTATCCTTTTTAGCATATAGATAGAATTTTTAGTTTTCCTAAATACTTAAAATAATTTTACCCCTTTAAACCCTATTTAAATGCTTTTTCAATGCCTGTTACTCAATATCGGTGAGATTTGTTCACCTCTGGCTCTTTTCAAAGGGCATAGCATTAAGGAGATAATAGATTTTGACAAGTTATTAAGGAAGGGTTAAGTCCACAGACTTCACTGTGATTCCTGGCACAGAGTTTGAGGTGATATATTTATTTTGTAACATGGGCTTTATCATAGAATCCCCCACCAGCCACCACCACCCAAGGACCTTACTATGTGCAGGACTCAGTGACAAAGCATGGCCGGTGAGTTGCCTGAAAGAGATCAGAGGGTATCTTAGGAACAAAGTAGAATTTGTCTCTCTCTGATCACGATAACCAGAAATGGAAAAAGAACACCGAACCAAAAATAGTAGCACCGTTTACTCTGACAGAATAGGAAACTAGCAGCTTCTGCTTGTGAGTTTGAGGATCTCAGGCAAGCAACACCTCTGTGACTCCTTTTACTCATCTGTCAAACAGCAAGGATGATAGAGATGCAAATGTATTTCCCTAAACAGAGTCCAGAATTAGTACAATTTCGAGCCTGATTTGTACTGCTCCAAATTCTACCAAAAGAAAGGCCCGAAATAGCCAAGAAGTCCCCCAGCCAAGTGACAGGCAGAGATTGCCATGGGTTTTAATAAAATTCCGTTGACAGCCAGTATTCTGGAACCACATTTACAATTGTCTGTTAAATAAAAGAAATACAGGATTATTGTATGTGTCATTTAGAATGCAGTTCAACAGAACATTCTCACACAGAAATGAACAATCTTGAAGAACAATCTTTAGATGCTATGTGGGAAGGTAGAAAAATCACATGCTTTTGAGTCCAAAAATATGGTTCCTAATCTCCGCTTGGCTCGTGTGTGACTCTCATACCCACTACAGCTGAAGTCATTAGTTCTTGAACTTTGCACCCAGGTACCCCTACCTGCAAAAGGGAGAAAACAAGTCCCTTGCCCAGGAATTTGAGGAAGAGCCACCTCTTGTAATCATAACATCCCATTTAAAATACTCTGATTAGCCTTAAAAACCTATTTAAACTTTGTGTTCTAATCACTTTTTAATACTTTCTTGGATTTTAAATAAAAATGTTCTAAATTAATTACTATCATGTAAAATTTACCTTCCAGAAACTGTGTCATGCTTATCCCTTGGCCTTGAGTAGCCCCCCCCCCCACATTGCCATATATCTTGGGGAGGGAGGAGCAGGGAGGAACATATTCCCTGATTTTAGTTCTGGCCAAAGTGATTGTACAAATGAGAGAGTTGGTATCACTGTAAACTCATGATTCTCAGCTTCAAGTGGGCATCCAACTCAGCCCAAATGTCCAATGACAAATCCATCCTGGCCCCACTGTCAAGGTCTGACCCTCCCTCTATAACCGTCCTTCTGAGCAAATGATCCTTTCTCACTCAAAAAAGGAAAGTGAGTCCATCAGAGAGGAACTTTCTTGTGTTCCCTCTATACAATCCTCCCAGCTCCCCATATCTATCTCACTCTCTCCTTCCTCCTTCTTGTTATCACATACAAAGTGTCTGTCCTCTTATTAAAATGGTGTGGACCCTACTTCCTGTTGCCTTCTCAGGGACCATACTCAAGGTGATCTCCCTAATCTTCTGCATCCTTAACCTCCCCATCTTGAACGTGTTCTTCCCACTGGTACTGCAGGGAAGAAAAAATTCTTCCTCTACCCTTTAAAGTCTTCCAGTTGGACTAAGAATTTGATTTACCTGAGACAGGTTAACAGCAAAAAAATCAAATTTTTGCTACATACGTATGGAGGCCCAGTATTGAAATTGAGACCTAAAGAAATGTCAAAGGCCAGCAGTTGCTATATCTTTTAGACAAAGAAGATAAATTTGTAAGGAATTGACAAGATAAAGGAAACATGTTTAGGAGCTTTGTTTAATAAGGAATTCTAAACAGAATTTGAGTTTAGGTAGTAGACTAGGAAAAAAGTAACAAGGCTTGTTTCTACAGCTTTCTCTGCTTTAAAGTTCCCAGCTCTGGTGGTAAGGATGTCTTTTTACTTTTTAGTACAGGGAGGGTATCATATGGGAGATTTATTTCCTGTTTTCAAGGGGACAGAGAAGGTATCATATGGGAGATCTATTTCCTGTTTTCAAGGGGACAGAGAAGGGTCTGAGTGTCCTTCTTGCATCACTATGCCTTAATTAAGCTTTATTTGAAATGATAAATATGCCAAAGTGACACATTTAAGGGCGGCCTGCCCTTGGCCCCTACAGTATCAAATACATTTCATCTAAAAAAAATCAGTAAAAACAAACAACCGTCCCTTGATCCCATCTCCTGTGTCAGCCAACTATTCTCTCCATATCTCCCTTCATCTCCAAAGTTGTTCAGAGCTGTCCCCTCATAGAGACCCCCATTTCCTCACCTCTCCCTTACTTTTAAGGTTACTTTTGGGGCACCTGAGTGGCTCAGTCAGTTAAGTATCTGACTTTGGCTCAGGTCATGATCTCAGGGTCCTGGGATCAAGTCCCCGCATGGGGGGGGGTGTCCCTGCTCAGTGGGGAGTCTGCTTGTCCCTCTCCCTCTGCCCCACCCCCCACACATGCTTTCTCCTTCTCTCCCTCTCAGCTAAATTAATAAAATCTTTAAAAAAAGAGTATTTTTACATTTTTAATTAAAATAATACCTGTACATAGGTTTAAAAATTCAAATATTAGCAAATGTATTAAGAACATAATCTTTGGCACTGCTCTCTATACCCAAGACTGCTGAGAAAGGGCAAATATTTTCCATTCTTTTTGCTTTTTCTTTGGATATTGAAATTCATATTTCTAAATAATATTCTCAAACTTTGTCAAACTGGACCCAACACAGAATCTTCTGCACGCTGAATATTTGGCTCAATGTTACATGTGTGAGAGATACCCATGTAGCTCAACCACTTTCATTCTGGCTGTGATGTGTAACATTCTGTTCAATAAATATACCACAAGTTTATATACCATTTCTTTTGAGATTGGTCATCTGAACTGTTTCTGGGTTTTTACTCTTATAGACAGCGTTACCATGCACATTCTTACACACATCCCTGGGTGTGTGGGCAAGATTTTCTCCACATTCCTAAATATGGAACAGGAGGATCATGGGATATGCAACTTAGTTTTTTATATTCCCTATGAAGCCGAGTTCTTAATATTCAATGAACATTAAAGTAGTCAAATTTATAAGTTGTACCTTTTATGATTTGTGCTTTTTTTGTGTATTGTTCCAGAAGTTGTTTCTTATTCTTAAATCATAAAAATGCTTTTCCACATTCTGTTCTCAAAGTTTTTAGTTTCCTCTTTCACATTTAAGTCCCTAAACCATCTATGATTCATTCTGGAGTATTGTGTGCATTGTGTGCCCATTTCTTCTTCAGATATTCTGATCTGGCTTCCATTTCCATCACTTAACTGACAAGCATTCTAGGGAAGATAACTAATGGCTTCCTTATTGCTTGATCCAATTCTCTCCATGTCTTATCTTACTTCGTGATCACTCAGTAGCGTTTGACCCAGTGGATTACTCCCTCCTTGAAAGATCCTCTTGTCTTGGCTTCCATAATACCACATTCTCCTCATTTTTCTCGAATGTATCTGGCAGCTCCTGCACAATCACTTTTGCATGCATCCATTTCCTTCCTGACCTCTACATGTTGGCATCCTCCCAGGACCGGTTCCTGGCCTTTGTCTCTTTCTTTTTTTCTTTTTTTGAAACATATTTCTGTAAGATTCTAGGACAAAAATGTGAACTATTCTTAACAGAAATAGTAACTGTAAGATGGGAAGGCAGCAGAGGCCTTTAGACCCTGCAGCAACACAAATGACAAAGTCTTGATAACGGCCCAAGAGAAGAGAAAGAAAAACAAGTTCTAAGAATGCACACGATATTTCACAAGGAGTCCTAGAAAAAAGATGGAGCGTTATTCATTGGAATTTTCCCCCATTGTTCTCACTCATTAAAACTGGCCCTGTTTTGTCTCCCTCTCAGACTGTTTGAATTGTAGATTCTGATGTCCTTTGAACTTTGTTCTTTGATAAAAGTTGGGCAAAAAACACATGCCACACACAACTGTGGACCTGAGATGTGAGACTTGTGATAGTTCTGGAGGGAGTTTCCTACCCGACGCCGAAAAGGGAAGACAACTGTTCAAACTGACTAGGGGGCAAAACATTTCCATGGTTAGTCATTAATATTTACCAAGAGGCATCAATGAACTGCAAGTTTCTTAGAGTCAAGGAATATTTCCCATTCCCATCAGGCTGACGGGGCTGAAGGACACGGATCCCAGGATTGGTGTCCATCAGGACACTTTACTGACATGGTTTCTGGAAAAAAAGACAGTTTTTCTAAATGTTTGTCCTCAAACGATAGGGCTTTTGACTAGGTTAAAAGTAAACATACCACAAATTAGGGAGAATATGGTGAAGTTTTGTTTTCTTCACTCTAGATTTCCCTCTCTGACTTTTTTCTTCCTTCTTGCAAATGTCAAACTATAAATCTAGGCATTTATGATTCAGAGTTCTCTTTGATTTGAACACTTTTATAAAGGGGATAGTTTTTTAAAATTTAAATGCAATTAATTAACATTTAATGTAGTATTTCAGAGCTAGAGGTCAGTGATTCATCAGTCTTATATAACACCCAGTTCTCGTTACATCACATGCCCTCCTTAATGTCCATCCCCCAGTTACCCTATCCCCCCTCCACTCCCCTCCGGCAACCCTCCAGCAACCCTTAGTTTGTTTCTTATGATTAAGAGTCTCTTATGGTTTATCTCCCTCTCCGATTTTGTCTTGTTCTATTTTTTCCCTCTCTTCCCCTATGATCCCCTGTTTTGTTTCTTAAATTCCACATATCAGTGAGATCATATGATAATTGTCTTCCTCTGATTGACTTATTTCGCTTAGCATAATACCCTCTAGTTCCATCCACGTTGTTGCAAATGGCAAGCTTTCATTTTTTTGATGGTTGAGTAGTATTCCATTGTATATACCACATTTTCTTTTTTTTTTTTTTTAAGATTTTATTTATTTATTTGACAGAGACAGAGACAGCCAGTGAGAGAGGGAACACAAGCAGGGGGAGTGGGAGAGGAAGAAGCAGGCTCACAGCAGAGGAGCCCGATGTGGGGCTCGACCTCATAACGCGGGATCACGCCCTGAGCCGAAGACAGACGCTTAACCGCTGTGCCACCCAGGCGCCCCGACACATTTTCTTTATCCATTCATCTGTCAGTGGACATCGGGTCTCTTTCCATAGTTTGGCTATTGTGGACATTGCTGCTATAAACATTGGGGTGCAGGTGCCCCTTCCCATCACTACATTTGTATATTTGGGGTAAATACTCAATGGTGCAATTGCTGGGTCATAGGGTAGCTCTATTTTTAACATTTTGAGGAACCTCCATACTGTTTTCCAGAGTGGCTGCACCAGCTTGCATTCCCACCCACAGTGTAAGAGGGTTCCCCTTTCTCTGCATCCTTGCCAACACCTGTTGTTTCTGACTTGTTAATTTCAGCCATTCTGACTGGTGTGAGGTGGTATCTCATTGTGGCTTTGATTTGTATTTCCCTGATGCCGAGTGATGTTGAGCACTTTTTCATGTGTTTGTCGGCCATTTGTATGTCTTCTTTGGAGAAATGTCTGTTCATGACTTCTGCCCATTTCTTGACTGGATTATTTGTTCTTTGGGTGTTGAGTTTGATAAGTTCTTTATAGATTTTGGATACTAGCCCTTGATCTGATAAGACATTTGCAAATATCTTCTCCCATTTTGTTGGTTGTCTTTTGGTTTTGTGGACAGTTTCCTTTGCTGTGCAAAAGTTTTTTATCTTGATGACGTCCTGAGAGTTCATTTTTGCCTTTGTTTCCCTTGCCTTTGTCTCTTTCTATCCTGTTTTTCTATGTGGTCTCATCTATTCTTGGGGTTTTATGCTAATAATCCCTAAATTGAATCCCTAGTCTACACCTTCCTCCTGAGCTCCAGCCTTATATCCCCATTTGGATATCTCCCTGACGTTCCAAATTATCATGCCTAAAATTGAACATTTGGTCTTCTGTTCCTCATCCTGCCTTCCCTAATTCAATAAATGTCACCTATCTACCCTGTCATATGCCAACGCTCTAGGGGATCATTATTGATCCCTCCGGGGGCAGGGGGTGGATGTCTGACATCCAAGACAGCAACAGCTTTTACTGAGTCTCACTCAGAATACATCTGGAATCTATTTACTTCTCTCCATTATCACTATTACACATTCATTGTTTGTCACCTGATGACTATAATGGCCCCTTAATAATTCTCTCTGCTCTAACTCTCATTCTTTTCATTTTTTTCCTCCAAATAGAAGCCAGACTAATCTTACAAAATTGTAATTGCATCCATGTCAATCCTTTGTACAATACCTTTCAACACTTATTCCTTTAGGATGAAATCCCAAACCCTGGACATGGCCTACCAGGTACTTGGCATGAAAGGGCCCCAGCCTCTTTCTATAACCCAATATACCCTAGAGTCAGCCTGGAATACGCTTCTCCGGGTTTTTTGTTTGTTTGTTTCTTCCCTGGAACCTCAGGTTAAGTGTCAATTTAGGACATCTCCTCCCATTATATGATTTCCCACAAACTTATACTTTCCTTTATATCATCTAATACAGTTCGTGATTAGAGGTTTGCTTGAGCATCAACTCATTATCTGTATCCCCACCAGACCCTGAGTTCCTGGGAGCAGGGATCATGTCTGTATTATTATTGTTGGTGTTATTATTTCCCGCAGTACAGCCCAGGCCAACTACAGTGCTTGCCTTTATTAGGAACTCAATAAGCCTGTGTTAAATGCTGAGGCACATGGAGGAGATTATCATCCTCCTAGAAACAGGATCAGAGCCCAGAGATCCTGAGTCACATCTACAGGGAACCTCACTGAGAAGGCTGCATAGTCTTGTGGGGTTCCCAGTAGATATGACTCAGGATCTCTGGGCTCTGATCCTGTTTCTAGGAGGATGATGTTGGGGGATTCACTCTTCATGTCTCTGGGACTCATTTTCATTACCTGGAAGCTTCCCCGCTCTTGTCCATTACAACAGTCCCTCCCCACCCCATGACTCCCATCACAATCCCTTTTAAGGCTACAATTTCCTTCTAAGGGGGAAGGTAGCAGAGGGGAATGAAAGTTCTCCCCACAAAGCCTGCCCAACTATACAGGCTGCAAAGGTTGATTATTATTTTTGCTTTGGCAGAAATGTCATTAGTCTATCAGTACTTAATTGTATCAGAGACCATGAGTAGCACATAATCCACCCACCTAAGGTCATTCGTATAGATGATTTGAACACAGTAAAGGCAGCCGACTACTCTTCCAGCATGGCTGTGGTGTTATTGCCCCCTGGTGGTGATGTTAATTACACAGCCCTGCATGTTTGAAGACACTGCTGTTCAAGAGAGGTCCACAGTTTTTCTGGACATGGTGGCATTGACTCCTCTCCAAGTTAAACTCGAGACAAAAGCATCAGAGTATGTTCTGGATAAAAACCTCTCTGTTGACTCCACCTGCACCTCTTCTTTGAGGGCTACCAATCTACTCCTTTTGCTCCCCTTCACCAAGAAGACATTTTGTCCTCTCTTAGGGAGACAACCACGAGAGCCGTGAAGCCATTTGGTCTCAAAGAACAATTGGTTGGGGGCCCCCATTTTAGAGAACATTTGTGCAATATTCAGTCTGATAGAAGCTAGCTTTTCCATGGGACTTAGACATTCAGGAACAAAAATTTTTCAAATGTATAAAACAATAGCACTGCCAACAATCAGATATGAAGTTACATGTATTAACTGCATATGATAATTACATGCTAAGGCAATGTCACCTGTATACGCTTCCCTGTCTCCACGCATTTTCACTCTCCAAATCAGAAACTTACTCATGAAACACCATTCAAGAGCTCACAACTATACAGCCTTGTTCTAACCTTTAAGACAAAGTAGGGGAGAGGTATGTATGGGGAACAATGTTTCTAATTGATAGAAAGTGCTTTGGCAGAATTGAAGTGTGTGTGTGTGTGTGTGTGTGTGTGTGTGTGTGTACACGCTAGTCTTTGCTGTATGTTTTTTCCAACAGAGAGAGCATTTCCCAAAAGCTGAAGATGACTGCATTTATCTTTAATGGAAACAATTCAAGAAGAAATGACAAGCTGTTCAAAAAGCAAACTAGCAGTAGAAACACAGACTCTCCTGATATCTGCCTTCCCATTTTTTTCTCCATCGCACTGGATTTAGAATCAGACAGCTCTGGGTCTGAATCTCAACCGCTGCCTTCCTCGCCGTGTGGCTTACGGCAAGTTACTCAAGACATCTACACTTCAGAATCTTCTCTTTATCTACAGGACGGGGATAATAATACCTACCTCCTATGCGTGTTGCGAAGATCTAATGTGATATTTTATGTAAAATACTGTGCAACATGTCAGGCT
This sequence comes from Ailuropoda melanoleuca, assembly GCF_002007445.2. Lineage (NCBI taxonomy): Eukaryota > Metazoa > Chordata > Mammalia > Carnivora > Ursidae > Ailuropoda > Ailuropoda melanoleuca. Next base: position 9,802,951 of record NC_048222.1, on the reverse strand, counting down.
TAAGCATTCAAGAAATGATAGCTGTTATTGTTACTCTAATTATTCTTAAGGTTATTCAAAACCTTCTGCGTGGTCTTGAGGAAGAAAAATAATAGAAAGTCAATCAAAACTAATTATTTGCATCCGGGAACAGTATTCAGTCACTCACAAGAGATTAGGAGTAACAGATAATATCCTTTCCTATGCTTATTCCCTTGTCTCTCCGTGGGGCGGTCGAACTCTAAGATGGCCCCTAAAATCCCAGGACCCTGGCAGATAATCCCCATATAATCCCTCCTCCTTGATTGTGGTGGGCCCTGTGATGGGGTGTCGCAGTCATGATTGGGTTACATAATATGGCAAAGGTGAAGTCATTTGCAGATATAATGAAGGTTCCACATTAGTTGATTTTTGAGTTAATCAGAAGGGAGATTGTCCTGGGTGGGCCTGACCAAATCAGGTGAGCCCTTTAAAAGAGGGTCTATAGGTCAGAGATAGAAGAAGCAGCAGACACTCTCCTGAAATGAGTTCCACAGCTGCCAGGAAATGAATTCTGCCAGTAACCACATGAGCTTGGAAGAGGATCCTGAGTTCCAAGTGCGACCCAGCCAAACCTTGTTTGCACTTGGGGATCCTTAACAGAAGACCTAGCTAAGCCATGCACGGACTTCTGAACTATCGAGACTGTGAGATATTCAGTGTGTGTTGTTTAAAACCACTGAATTTGTGGAGATTTGTTACAGAGCTATGGCAAACTAATACACTTCCAATTACTATTACTAGTAATTACTATTACTGATTACTCGCCCAAAATACTATCATGATACTCACCGGTATTTTAATTTCCGAAAGAACTGGGAAAAGAAACCAGATGTCAAGACTCTTTCTTTCAGTTCTTCGGTTGCTTCTTTGACTCAGGGATTATTTAGAAGAATGTTATTTGGTTTCCAAATATCTGGGGACTTATCCAGAGAACATGTTATTGGTTTTACCCATATGCTCCCACTATATTTCCATTCCTCCCCTCCTGACCTTTGTACTATAATTGCTGTCATATGTGGAACTTTTACATACATTATAAACCCCACACTGCATTGTTTTCATTTTTGTTTGAACAATCAATGATCTCTTTAAAAGATTTAAATAGTGATAAAATCTCATCTACTTATGCATAATAGTTACCATTTTCAGTGCTTTTCATTGTTTTGTGTAGATTCATATTTCCATTGGGTATCATTTTCCTTCTTCCTGCAGGACTTCCTGTAAGATTTCTTTTTTTTTTTTTTAAAGATTTTATTTATTTATTCGACAGAGATAGAGACAGCCAGCAAGAGAGGGAACACAAGCAGAGGGAGTGGGAGAGGAAGAAGCAGGCTCATAGCGGAGGAGCCTGATGTGGGGCTCGATCCCATAATGCCAGGATCACGCCCTGAGCCGGAGGCAGACGCTTAACTGCCGTGCCACCCAGGTGCCCCATGTAACATTTCTATATATGGGTCTGTTGGTGATGAATTCTGTCACCTTTTGTATATCTGAAAAATTTTTGTTTTGCCTTTGTTTTTAATAGACATTTTTGCAGGGTATAAAATGATAGGTCACCACTTTTGCCTGTGGTATTTTCAGATGCTTTAAAAGTACTTAAAATGTGCTTTAAAATTTCCTCTGTACCTCTGCTCACTAGAAAAACCTAGTAGGTTTCTTTCTCCATTTGCTATTAAGATTTTCTCTTTATCACTAGTTTGTTATCTAAAGATTATTTTTTTAAGTAATCTCCACACCCAACATGGGGCTCGAACCCACAACCCTGAGATCAAGAGTAAAACACTCCACCCACTGAGCCAGCCAGGCACCCATTCCTTATCACTGGTTTGGATCAGTTGATGATGACATACTTTAGCAGTTTTATGCTTCTCATGCCAGCTTCCTTGAGTATCATGGATCTGTGGGATTATAATTATCATCTAATTGGGAGTTTTTTCAGTAATTATTTTTTCAGATATCTTTCTTACCCTCCCCCCCCACCTTCTCTTTCCTCTTCTTTGGAAACTGCAATTACAGGTATTTTAGGTTATGTGAAGTTGTTTCTGATGTTCTCTGTTCATTTTCCAGTCTTTTTTCTCTGTATGTTTCATTTGGAATAGTTTCTATTGCTACGTCTCCAAGTTCACTAGTCTTTTCTTCTGGAATGTCTGCTTGCTCATTGCAATAGGCTGAGTGTTTTTATCCCATCCCCTACCCTCTAATTCATATAGTGAAGTCCTAATCCCCTAATAAGATCCTATGAGGAGGTGGGGCTTGGGAGGTGATTAGGTCATGAGGATGGAGCCCTCATGAATGGGAATAGTGCCCTTATAAAAAGGACCCAGAGAGCCCTCTGTCCCTCTTTCCACCATGAGAAGACACGGGGAGAAGTCTGCAACCTTCAGGAGGGCTCTCACCAGAACCCAATCATGCTGGCACTGTAAGCTCGGACTTCCAGACTCCAGAGCCGTGAGAAATTCCAAACTCATCCAGCCTGTGGGGCTTTATTACAACAGTCTGAACAGACCAAACTAGGCATCAATCCCATTCAGTGCATTTTTTTGAGATCTCAGACATTATAGTTTCATTTCCGTAAGTTCAATTTGGGTCTTTTTAATAACTTTTGTGTCTCCACTTTCCCATTAGTAGTCTTCCCTCTAGTTCTTTGAACACACAGAATACAGCCATGCTAAGTTTTGCTGTCCTTGTCTGCTAATTCTAACATCTGTGTTCATTTCAGGTCAGTGGGGGCTGACCGATTTTCCTCCTAATTGTAGATCATATTTTCCTGTTTCTTTGCATGCCTGGTAAGTTTTTTTTTCTTTATTAGATGTCTAACATTATCCATTTCGCCTTGTTGGGCCCTGGGTGGTTTTGTGTTCCCATAAATATTCATTTTGACCAGAAGCAGAAGTCGACCAGGTCCATGTTACATCAGGGAAAAGGGAAGACGGTGGGAGGCATCATTCTCCAGAATTTCGCGAAGCTGTCTAGTTATAGGATAATCATATCCTTGAGATAGCTTTCCTGGTCCTCACTCTGTTTCTTTTTATAGAACAGACTGAGGAAAAAGGACAGGTGAGATGCCTTTTTTTTTCTTTTGTGGGAACTTTGAAACATTCTTTGCTTTTTTCCCCCCTCACAGAACAGAAAATTAAAGAATTCTTAAATTGTTGCTGAATTTAATTCAACCAAAGCCAAAAGGGTAGGAGAATAACAGGCGGAGTATTTCCTTCTGGCAGTATTCAGCGATATCACATCTGCTCGGAACCATTGAGAGGACAATTTGGCTACATCGTTTGTGTCCCTTAAAAGTAAGATTCTCCCCGCTAGGCGAGTCTTGCTGCTAATATCACCGCAAATACCCATCTCGCGGTTGCCTGTTCAGCACTTAGCTGGTAAATACTCAGTCTAATTTCATAGTCAGTTGAGATGAACTCTAGAGGGGGACAGGAATAAGCTCATTGGGAAGGTTCTAGGGCTGCCCACTCTGCAGAGTTGTTCAATCACTCCTTTTGAGTCTTTACACACTGCCCTGAAAGGGACTGATGGTGCTATTAGCTACAGAGCCTGTCAGGGGAGAAGAATGTTCCCTGCTTTGGTGCCTGCCGGAACATATCACTGTCTGAACATCATGGGTGCCCCCTGGCTGCTGACACCACCTGTTTCAAAGTAAAACACATTTGGCGGGGGGGGGGGCGGGGAATGGAGGGCTTTTGCCCTGAAATACAATATTATTCTCCACTGAGTGCCAGGGAAACTCTACTAAGGGAAGAAGAAATAGCAAGATCCAGGCAGGCAGGGTGGACTTAGAAGGATTGGGGCCACCAACATCCTGGGCCTGTCACTTGGTAAATTATCTCCACTTCCGATCCTCAAGCACCTCCTACGATGAGTGGAAGAAAACTGCATGACCGCCTCGAGAACAAGAATTGGATGGTACTACTCGGGGGTCCCAGCCCTCGTGAAGAGCAATGGTGCTGACACTAGGTACCTCTCTGACCTCGTCCCTCCGTTCTCCTGTCTCCTCTGCAGCCACAGCAGCCCCCTCGCTCTCCTTCACGCGTCCCAAGCATGCTCCAGTACAGAGAATTCATGTTTACTCTTCCCTCTCCACCCACCTCCATCCCTAAGCGTCCTGTCTGCTCTACCCTTCCCATTGCTTTCTCTTTCTTTCCAAGTACTTTCTGGTTTTTTGTTTTGTTTTGTTTTGTTTTTTTCTACATAGCCCTCTCCAACCTCCTATGGTAAATATCTACTTTTCTGTTTGTTCTATTGTCCCTCCATAAGCTCCATAAAGGCAGGGGCTGTGTTTGGCTCTCTCCCATACCCCTACCGCGTGGGACAATGCCCAGTGCCCAATAAATATTCGTCGAATGAGTAAATAAGCTAGCGTGTAGAATGAATGGCAGGCTAAGTGGTGTGTGTGGAGTATAAGACCATTGACTTGACTAGACCAAAGGAACAAATGATGTTTGGTCACAAATGAAAAGCTAATACATCTGAGGCCCCTGGGTGGTGCAGTCGATCGAGCAGCCCACTCTGGCTTTCGGCTCAGGTCATGATCTCAGGGTCCTGGGATCGAGTCCCAAGTCAGGCTCCCTGCTCAGCGGGAAGTCTGCTGGAGATTCTCTCTCTCCCACCCCCTCGCCCTTCCTGCTTGAGCTCTCTCTCTCAAATAAATAAAACCTTTTTTTTTTTTTAACGTAATACATCAGCTATTCGGAGATACTAAAGGGTCTGTAGGCATAGCTGGGTAGCAACCTATTTATAAAAATGGGGCAAACAACCTAAAAATCGCCCCCAAGAAAGAATTAGCAACAAGAGGCCCTGGAAGGACAGAGCATCAACCACAGATCTGGGCAGCGTCCTGCAGCAGGCTGATGCAGGCTCCATGGAGAGGAGACCCACACGGTCAGCCAGTAGTAGTACCTGAAAGTATGGTGGCCCCTTACGCGACTGTAATCGAAAGCCATGAGCAGCCGCTCAGGACGGTTTGCAAAACCGAGCTAGAGTCTGGCCTTAGCACATACCCCTTCTGCGTTGGCATTTCTAACACGGACTTTCTAAAAAATGCACATTTTCTCATTTTAAGTCCACAGCATCTGCCCAACTCCTCTCTTCTTGTCGCGGGGGTCACCGTGAGGATTCCACCCGCAACACACAGCCTAAAGGTGGGCCTGATGTGGATGTTACCATGGGCCAATGGTGGGCCCTGCGGCGCACCTGACCCTTAGTTGGTCCCCAATCCATGGCCCAATGGAATCGAGCCATTTCTGGAAGCAATGATGCAGGTGCCCCCCGGAATGTGGATGAAACCCAACCAGGCCAGGGAAGGTGAGGCACGGAGTCTGTCTTTCCCAGGGGAGGCTGGCCCAAAGCATACTCAGCACCTCCTCTGTCTGAGAAAGTTGTGCCTTTATCAACAACAATCTCAATCTCTCTCTCTCTCTCTCTCTCTCTCTCTCTCTGTGTCTGTCTCCCTCCCCCATCCCTAACCCCCCGACAGCCTGTGCTTATGCCTGAGTTTCAAATCTGCACAGAGAAGGAGAGAAATTCAGAGCAGCCTCCCCGTAAGGGTTCTCCTGGCGAGACTCAACAGACTTCTTGGGGAAAAGAACTATAATTTCACTCCAAGTAATTCCTACTCCAAGGCCCTTGCTGCAACTTGTTCTATAAGAGAACAGAAAACAGGCAGCTTGCTGTAGCTACGATAACTGCAGAGCCTGGTCAAAGGAAGACAGAGGGCGGGAAGGTGAAGCCCAGAATCATGGGGTTCACGGGTACCCCATCTGTCCGTGCTCGGAAGGGGCTTCTCCACAAGAAAGAGCATTGGTGACATCCACTGTGAAGAGACCAGGCTCAAGGCAGGCTGGTGGTAGGTGACATATGATACTTGCACTCTTTTCTTAATTGTTCTAGTGTTTTGGGGCCTGACGCAATAGGCAAAGGACTGTTGAAAGGTCCTCGTTGGTGGAAGAAGGAGATGCAAACTTGTGGCTTAAAAAAAAAAAATCAAAACATTAAATCTTGTTTAAAATCCAGATTATTCAACAAAAAATCATTTTCTTCCCTTGCAGTGATGTTAATTTGATAAATTGTGGACTTCCAGTCAGAATTTAGAATTTTATCAGGAACTTCATGCCTATGGGGATTCTCCGTATGTACACCTAATAAATTTTGTTTTCTATTAAAAAAAAAAGAATTTAAAATTTTATCTCCTTTACAATAAAAAATAGGCTGACCCTAAATGTCAAAATATAGCCTCGGTCATCTTAGCTGACATATACTGCGTAATCCCTGGGGGTCAATGAGGTACTTTCTATGCCTTTTTTTTCATAATTATTTTTCCCCATAACCCTAGGACATAGGTACTATGGCTATCTCTTATTTTAAAGATGAGTAAACTGAGGGAGCCTGGGTGGCTCAGTCGGTTAATTGTCTGCCTTTGGCTCAGGTCATGATCCTGGAATCCTGGGATCGAGCCCCATGTAGGGCTCTCTGCTCAGCGGGGAGCCTGCTTCGCCCTCTCCCTCTGCCTGCTACTCCCCCTGCTTGTTCTCTCTCTCTCTCAAATAATCAGTAAAACATTTAAAACATAAAAAAATACAGAGGCGTAAACTGAGACTCAAGAAGGTGAAATAATCTCCTGAAGGTCAAATGTTGGTGTCCCTCCAACGCCTGGGGTTCTTCCTGCTCTCCTTGCAGTGGGACACGCCTGCCTGCGCTCGTGAACCACCCAAAAAGATTCCTGAAAATACAACCCGCTCAGAGATTCTGACCCAGTAGGAGTGCCCGAGTTGCTGGCAATCTGTGTTAGAAGACGGAGGGCCCAGCCCCCAGAAATCAAAAACTTCCTGGAGGGATGTCCAACCAGCTCAGAGAGCTACCGGGGTCAGAATAGAGCCAGCTGGCCCAGCATTCTTTCCACCATATTCCAGCGGGGGAAAAAAAAAATCCAAGTCTCTTAGGGAGCTTTGTTCTCCCCGCCGCGTCATTCAGTTCTTCCAGCGGCCCAGCTCCCTGCCGTGGCCAACAATACATTCAAGGCCGGCTCCATAAAAATCACACCAGCCATTCGAGAAGTCCCAGTGCTTTGGGCCCGGTACTGCCAAAATTAGAAGTAGCGAAAATCATTTAAATATTACTTTTCTTTAATCGTGAGCATATCAGTGTGTGAAAATTGCCATGTGTAATCTCACGAGTTGTTACAGCTTTCTCAAAAGCAAGTTGCCTTTCCAGCTGCCGTTCAGCGAGAATTGTTTCTCCTTTTACACATCCCCATTAAGCTCGCAGCCCAGAATGAGACCCATATAATATACCCAAATGTGGTCCAGAACTGGTTCTTAAGGTGCATGTAAATGGAAGTCTTTTAATTCTATGAGATGGTTACCGCTAAATTTCCAGCCAAGCTGCCTGTTCTCTGAGCTGTTACCCTGAGATGAGTGTTTTCTCTCCGTATTTACCCAGTTGGTGTTGAATGAGCAAACATCAAGATGGTTGGCTTAATGCCAAAGTTCGGCAAACAATTCTTGCCTTGTGTGAGGGCTGACTTCTTTATTTCTGGATGTTCTCTGCAAGAATCTGTCCTAGCAAGTCCTTGGAACCGAGGCCTGAGATGCACCTGCCCTCTGCGTTTTGAAGCAACTCCATGAATTCCTGGCTGGTGTCACGCAAGCATTCGGACACACATCCCCAAAGATCTTGGTTAGGCAATGGCGTCGTTGCGTCTTTTTTGTGACAATGTTCCGGTACGATGGTTTCTCCTTTACTAGCGGTGGTTCATAGACAGATTCGGGAGGTTTCTAAATGAGCTTGTACACTGTGCAGAGGCCACCTGCCAACAACGCAAACTTCCGGGGGCCCCTCACGTCTCAGTGACACCATGTGTGTGTACAAAGGAGAGGACTGTTTTCCAGAAGTGTCTGACAAAGGGACATGAAGAACCGGAATGAGTTGGGGTTTTTTTAATTAGGTCTTTAAATTCAAGACGACACTCAAAATGCCACTCGTTTCTGACAATCTGGTGCTCTCCTTCCTTTTTCCAGAAGCTACAGTGTTCCCTGCACTGCCTCCCAGGATGCAAAACAGCCTTTCAACAGAGTGAGGTGGTGTTCCCCACTCCAGAACCTTCCTGTGAACAAGGTGCTTGGGCAAAGCCCGAGGGTGGGGGGTGGGGGGAGGTGGTTAACCGCTGAATGAAGCCACTTAAAAAAATGGTTTACAGGCCTGGGAGTTCAGCAAGTGAACGAGATCAATTCCCCCGGGGTGGCATCTATTTCCCAAGAGGTTTTTGCCCTTCTGAAAGCTGTACAAATTCTTCCAGGCCTTTAGGGTCCCACATAGTTATTTAATACCCTTGTGGGAACTGCTTTATCATTCTAAATCATAGATCAGCCAACATTTTCCGTAAAGGCTAGATAATAAATATTCTCAGTTCTACGGGGCCGTGTGGTCTCGGTCACAGCTACTGAACTCTGCCCCCAGGGCACAAAAGCAGCCCTAGATAATATGTAAACAAACAGGAAAGCTCCAATAAAACTTTATTTATGGACACTGAAATTTGAGCTTCATGTAATTGTCCCAAATGACTAATTAATGGTCTTCGTTTTTTCAAATTTTTTTCACTCTTTTTTTTCAACTGTTTAAAAATGTAAAAACATTTCTTAGCTCACATGTCAGATAAGGACAGGCAGTGGGCGGGATTTGGCCTGTGGACCTTAGTTTTCCGATCCGTGCTTTAAGCCAATAATTGACTAACAAAATAGAATAAAATAGAAATACCAACATAGCCATCAGCTTCCCTCTCTCAGTTACTCCTTAGGAAGCACTCAAGATGTCAGCTATTACTGTGGTGATCAGTCATTTGGGACATGTTTGGGAATGAAGGTCATCATAGAATCGTTCTATTCATTGCCAATGGAAACCCCTCAGCTGCATGGCACGGAGCCCGCCCTCCTACACTAACACCCTCACGCCAACAGGGAGACACCTATCTCTGCCCTCTGGTTTCCCCACCATCCCTGGAAGGACAGCTATCTCAGAACAGACAGAAGAGGAAAACCTAACTCCAGAGCTTGGGTGACAGCAAGTCAGGATTGTCTTTTCTTCCTTGCCATGACCCAGTTACTCACAAAGATCCATCCTGTACCAGAGAGGAGGGATAAGAAGCTGTCATTTTATGGGGCGCCTGGGTGGCTCAGTCGTTAAGTGTCTGCCTTCAGCTCAGGGCACGATCTCAGGGTCCTGGGGTCGAGCCCCACATCAGGCTCCTCCACTAGGAGCCTGCTTCTTCCTCTCCCACTCTCCCTGCTTGTGTTCCCTCTCTTGCTGCCTGTCTCTCTCTGTCAAATAAATAAATAAATAATCTTAAAAAAAAAAAAAAAGAAGCTGTCATTTTATGCCCAAAGGTACTTTCTAGATGGAAGTAAAACGAATGTTCATTCTCACCTATCACTTTCCTCCTCAATTCTTTCTCCTTCCTTCCATCTTTCCTTTCTGTCTTTTGAAATAATGATTTAATATTCAGATGTGTTCTATACCCTTCCTACCCCACATGCGGGGCTCTACCAACATAGCCCTGAAAGCTTGGTAAAAATGTGATCTTTGGGCCCTGCCCCAAACCTACTCGATGGGAATCTGCATTTTCATGATGTCTCCGGGGAGCACACATTACAATTTGAGAGGCACCAGTCCTTAAAATATCCTCATCACTCCAGAGAAAAAAGAGCTCAGATCAAAACCCAGGCTTAAATTCTGTAGGGAAGTGCAGAGTTGACCTTCTCAAGATTATTCAAAACTGAAGAGAAGAACCAAGGACAGTCGTCAAATTTTAAAATGGGCAAGAGGGGGGCGACTGCCTGGCTCAGTCCGTGGAGCAGGTGGCCCTTGACCTCAGGGTGGTGAGTTCAAGTCCTGCCTTGGACATAGAGCTTACTTAAAAAAAAAAAAATGGGCAAACAATGGCCCTGGTTTGGTGAAAATCAAAGGTTTTTCACACTGGCAGCCTTCAAAGTGGAAACAAGTTATCCAAGACCAGAGCACAATCATTAAGGGCCCACAGCACAGAGCCTTAGTACAACACTTCACTGTGAAGGGAGAAGGAGAAATGACATGCACATTCCACGCCCGGGGGTGGGGGTGACTGCAGAAATCAGAGAAGGGTAAGCAGAGCTATTCTTTGGTGTTCCCAATATAAGAGAAAAGGCTTCGGTGTACCAGTAAATGTTTAATAACCAGCTCCAGGCGTGGGGGTGGGAAAGAGAAAGCCCCGATTGCTACCTTCTGTGGATTTCATGGTGTCCATCTTCCCACTTTGGCTGATTTCAAACTACCGATGTGATGTCCCTGGAGGTAGAGCTGGAAAGACATCCACAGGAGTGCATGATGCAGACACCATAAACATTAACAAACTCAAAAACATAATAATAGTAAATTATAATAAAATAATTAGGAACTGATGAGTTATATCTATTATTTTTATTTTTAATGTAACTAATTTAATTGTAAACTTACATAACTTAATTTTTAATAATGACTGCTTTTAACAAGTAGGTCCAAATATTCCTTACAATCGGCTCTCCTGAGGCAGGACAAGCAGGCTGTAGTGCGTCTCTAGAAGAAGGAGCATTTTCACAACTTTGGAAGTTATAGGATGCTTCTAGAAATTCCTGCACAACACATTTGGCTTCCACCCCATTTATTCACGCTGATGTCCTAGCAAATCTCTGTTCACAGATTGCCTTAAAAGAAAAGGAAGAAAAAACCTCCCACAGTTCATCCCGCACACTTTCATTAAACTTTCCCAAGAATATTTCATTGGTGTCATTTGTGTCAGATTATTATAGTCTGAGAATTTTTCAGTTCCCCATTGGAATATTTCATGTGACTTATTACAGCCACGAGTTAATACTTTCAGATATGTTCCCCAAACACCATCTGAGCCTTGTTTCAACTTCATTCACAAATCCTTCAAGCTCCTTGCTCAATAACTATAATGCTTAGACTTGAGTTTTATCCCTTCTTTGCTCTCGTCTCAATTTTCGTGAAAGGAAAATTGACAGGCAACACCATCCAAACAGTAAGGAGAGGCAGTGAAATGAACTTAAATGCTATAATGTAAATAATCAGCTTCTTGTAACACAGCTGGCCAGTGATTTCCCTGGAAGGATCCAGGATTTTCACATTTCCAAGAATCCTAAGTAGAATCTTCCTGGTGTTGTGGATTCAGGGACCCCCTGAGTCAGGCCACCTGGTTCTTCATTCCAGATCCCTCACTAACAAGCCTCCCCACCCAATCTGAATCACTCAACCTCTGAGCCTAGGTTTACAGCCTGTAAAATAAGGGGTTGGTAGGTGATGCTGAAGATCCCTTTCACCTTTTTTTTAAATTTTTGAAAATAAAAATTAATTAAAAATAGGACAAAAAGAAAAAAAAAAATCCAGGAAAGAACTTGTTGCTTAGTTAAGCGATCTTCCTGGTCTGCCTTCTCTGATGGATGACATCATTTTTATTTAATTCTCTGAGAAAAACATGCCTAGCCAGGCACTTTCCTTACCGTGCGAAGGCTCATAAAATGCGGTCTCCATAAAAATCATGTGCGTGACCCATTTCTCGGCAGCCGAGCTGTTACGATCCTAATACCTGGTTTTCTTCATTGTGTGGGTTTCTGTTTGGGTGACCGTGACCGTCCTCCCCAGCTCTGCCTGTGACCCTGCCGTCGGGGGCTGTCGGTCTATCTCCACTGCCCGCCTCAGCTCGGGAGCTGCTTGCGCGATGGCACTCACAGCCGCCTTCCGCGAGGTCCCCAGGGTCCGGGACAGGGGAGGGTCCCACAGGGCCTTAGAAAGGAACAAATAAGAGGTCTCCGTAGGATCCCTTCGACTCGGCTACTTTAAAAACTAGCTCAGCCCGGGCAGCGGGCTCCTCCCACCCTCGTTGTGATTTAGACGCCTCCGATCTTCTAGTCTCCAGTTACAAACGTCCCACCGCCGCCCAGGTCCCAGGGCCGCGTGATAAGGTTTATTGTGGCAACAGTTCCCGGCAACTGCCCAGCTGCCGAGCGCCTCCAGCCCCGGCTCTCAGTGCGCAGGGGCGGGGGTGCAGGGCGCAGGGGTGGGGTGCAGGGGCGCAGCAGGGAGCACCCCCGGGGGCGCACCGCCCGCCCGGCTGGAGGCGAAGCGCCTGGCGCGCGGCATGGGCTGCGGACCTTCACAGGCTGCGGAGGACCAGGGACGCGTACCCGCGCCCAGGAAGGGCTGGGAAGAGGGATTTAAGGTAAAACAAACCAACACAACAGATAAGCAGGCACAAAGCCTTTTGCCACGCTTGGGTGGGGGGCGACTGGAGCAGACGGAGCTGGGTCGGCAGGGGCTCACAGCCCTCCTGGCGGGTGGCTGGGCAGGGGAGGGAGCCACTGTCTTCGCAGGTGTTTACGTGCCGTCTTACCCAGGACTCATCCTGCTATAGGACTTGCTTTGAGAGCCTTTTGGGTTTCAAGAACTTGGGAAGGTGGTCCCACCCAGGGCAGAGGCAGGAGCCGCGGGTGGGGCTGTGCGTTCTGCCCAGAGCTGGGGTTGGTGGTGATTCTCAGGGGAGGGTGGGAGTTCCTGGGAGCTGCTGTACTTTACTGGCTTCCGGAAAGCGGGCCCTTTGAGAATCACTTAGCGCTCAAAGAGATCGGAGGCCATCCGTTTGGCTGAACCCTCTCGCTTACTCCCTGAGGACCCTGAAGCCCAGAAAGGTGGATGTCTCGCCTGAGGCTGCACAGCTTGTTTGGGGTCAGAGCTGGATAGAATCTGATTTTCAAGAATCTCATTCCAATACTCTGTGCGCTCTTGCTCTCAAGATTGCAAACCCTGTAATTCTTCTGGAGACTTGAAGGGGAATGATTTCCAGGGTGGGGCATGGAGGGATGAAGTCCAGGATTTCTTCCCGTCTTCACCACCATCAATATTGCACAAACGAAACTGGGACCCCGCAGTGCTATACCTTGGAGAAGGGTCACCCAAAGATAATATTACCATAAAATCTATCATCAAAAGCAGGATACTTTAAAGAGTGAAAAGGAACACTATTAATGAATTTGCCCAGTCTGGTTGAAGCCCATACAGTCAGCAGAAAACCAGGATTTATGGTCACCCTTCCGCAAGGGTATTTTTGGAGCTACTGTTTAAAGAGCATACCTTTTTTCCAGCAGATGATGTGCAAGATGCCATTGGGTGCCACTTACAGCACCTACTGTGTGTGTGGCACACATGCTGGACTCATGGGCACATCATAAAACAAACCAGAGACTCGGGCTTAGGACCTGGTGCCCACCCATCTTGACACTGTTTTCTGCTTTCTAGCCCAGCTGCCTCTGTCCAAGTTTAGGTGCCTGTTACCTCTTACTGGGTCTTCCTGCCTCTCCCATTGGCATCCTCCCTACCCCATCTGCCTCCCACACTGCCACCTCTCTTTCTAAGATAAAGTTCCCTGGAGTGTGCAAAGCCCTCTACACGTGGCCCCACCAGGCTTTCTAACATCATCTTGTCCAATCCTGCATACTCGTGGACTCCTGAGTCTGTCAGAGGAACCTGCAGTGCTCCCTTCCTCCACTCATCAACACCGTCCATGCTGTTCCCCATGCCATTCCCCCTTCCTGGAATGCCCTTCCCAGGCCCCCATTTCCAGCTCACTTGACAAATTCCTACTTATCCTTCAGCACCCAGCCCAAACATCACCGCTGTGGCACTCCTTTCTCGCATGGTAATGTTTGTCTAAAGCTCCTTCTGCCTCATAGATGTATTAGCTTCTTGGAAACAATTTGATCATCTTTATTACTCATTACTGCTTTGGGTTAATAAGTAGTAATACATTTTTCTCCCTTTTTCCAAAAGCTATATGAATGTGGAGCGCGTGTGTAGCTCAGTTGGTTAAGTGTCTGCCTTCAGCTCAGGTCATGATCTCGGGGTCCTGGGATCGAATCCAGTTTCAGGATCCCAGCTCAGCAGGGAGCCTGCTTCTCCCTCTCCCTTTGCCCCACCCCACCGCTCATGCACTTGCTCTCTTAAATAAATAAAATCTTCTAAAAAAAACTATATTAATGTGGTTTAAAATATTAAGCCATTGTGCTTTTGTCTTTTTCTTATGAAAAATCTTCTTTTTTTTTTTTAATTTACTTTACTGGTATGATTATGAATAAGACTTCCATAGAAGGAAATTTCCACTATTTGTCTTTCTTATCTGCCCATATCCTTTGTTTCACTTTGTGGTTATTACTGAAAATGATTTTGTTGAGCAGGTGGAAGATAGAGCAGGAAGAAGTGATAAAAAGCAATCCTCTCTGCATGTCAGATACACTGGGTCCCTCTAAGCTAAGCTTCCCCAGGCTTGGGAGGGTTTCTGTGTTTCTTCCTGAATTCCCTGGGTATGAAAGTCATTGCGTCTCTATTGGATTTTCATCCGATTCTCCTAACAGGTCTCCCTGGATCCATCCTCCACTGCCCACCCCACCTGTTCTCCAGCTCGTCCTCTTCATGACCTCCAGGGCAATATTTCTAATGTAAAATCTGATTATGTCGTCCTCCGCTGACAAAACAGTTACCGACCCATTGGGTAGGCACACACATCAGTGGTCAAGAATGTCACTACCTTGGTTTGATTTCTGGGTTCACTGTTTGCTGTGTGACTTTGGTCAGGTTATTGAGTATCGCTGTGCTCCAGTATCCGTGTCTGTGAAATGAGAGTAGTACTGATACTAGTTATTTCATAGAGTTGTCAACGAAGATGAAATTCACATGAAATGATCATACCAACGCCTGGCACAGAGTAAGTGCTTAATATGAGTTTGTACAATTGTCATTATCACAGACATTGATGTGAGATAAAATCCTAAATCCTTAGCACGTCTTTCCAGCCATCCTTGAGCTGCCTCCGGACACGTTCTCCAGCTTCATCTCCTCCCACACTCATTTCTGGTCAAACCTAGCTACTTGTTGCTCCCCAAACCCATTCTCTCTGTATCTCCATGCTTTACACCTGTTGTTTACCCTCCCTTCATATCTCCCCCTCCTCCTTGTTGGGCCACATAGCAAATATGTACCCATCTTTCATGACAACGTAAGACCCCTCTTCCTGCCCCTGCCCCCACTCCCGCTACTGCCACCATGCTGGCAGAGTTGACCTTCAACCTTCTCCTACATTGTTTCAGAACATCTTATTGTGTTTATTCACTGTTGTGTTTGCCTCCCATCCTGAGTTACTACTTTCTTTGTCTTTGCATCTCCTGTGCTCACTACAGTGCCTGCTGCAGACCAAGCACTAAATGAACATTTTTGAGTGACTCCATGTCCCTCCCAGCTCCCCCATTTCCTTGGTATCTTCTTGTCTCCTAGTCACAAAACTAGACTAATGACAGTCAGCAAGGAGGAAATTCAATATTAAAATAGCTTGAAAATAGACTCAGAGTCGACTCAAGCATATACCTCCTTACCCCCCACCCCTGCCAAGCACTTGACTTTGGAAATCTGATCCAGCGAACCTATGATTATTAATTAAACACTCTCTAGCTATCAGAACGGTGCTGCTTTTGCTAACTTCCTAATGCACAGGTTGAGGGTTCAGTAGTTCAGCGGCGTCTTCAAAATGAGAGGAACGTGTTTGCTTGCATGAAATATTTATGTTTTCTAGCAGGACAACTTTAAAATATTCTGAATCGAACTTCTCGAGACCTGCCTACTGACTTTCTCCTCACTTTTACCTTAGTAGAAAATGGTAAAAAAGACACAGTAATAAAATAATGCATGGTAAGAAAAGCATGGGAAACTTCTCAGTTGGAAAAATGTTCTTCTGTATGATGAACTCTGAGTTTCTGACTTATTATGAAAGGGAACAGACTAGATCGGAATAGACAATCTCTAAGGACCCTTCGCGGGTTTTCCCTAGTCTTTGGCAGGGAAAGTCATGTTTATCATCAGAATAAAGGGGACAAAGTGACTTCTTCCAGTCCAGATTTTTAAAAGATGGTATTTTTTTTAAAAGATTTTATTTTTATTTATTTGACAGAGAGAGACAGCCAGCGAGAGAGGGAACACAAGCAGGGGGAGTGGGAGAGGAAGAAGCAGGCCCCCAGCGGAGAGGCCAGATGTGGGGCTTGATCCCAGAACGCCAGGATCACACCCTGAGCCAAAGGCAGTCGCTTAACGACTGCGCCACCTAGGCGCCCCAAAAGATGGTATTTCTGAGTGTTTTTTGGAGGGTTGCTATTTGTTTTTACATTCATTAGATGTAAACTAGAAAAATCTAATTTTGAAGAGTACATTTTTCCTATATGTCTGCAAGACAAATAGATTTATAAAATACATCTGCCGATAATGTGATTTAAGGTTTCAGCTCACGGAGACTTGACAAACGGCTCCCTCCAAACTGTTTGGCAAATGTGTTTCCCGGAAGCTTTAGAACGCAACCCCTAGTACTTCCAGACCCAAACCAAACAAAACACAAAACGCAACTCTGTCTGTAGTTAAAAGTAATACGTTTTTTGGAATGCTGATAATTCTCATGCATTGCTGTTAGCTTCAAATTCTCAGCTTTTCAATTCTGTCTAAAATTGATAAGATTTTATCCTCAAGACAATGAAGTATAAAATAGAATTGATTAAAAAAAATAGAAACATATCGATTCTGTGTTTCTGCCACAACTTTATCTCAAGGAAAAAATAAAACCTCCCACCCACCTCCCCACCCCTCCCCCAGCACCATGGCAGATAGACTTCTCATTGGTGTGAAAATATGAACCCTGCATGCATAAAAAGAACAAGAAATCTGTTTTGCCACATCCCTGACAGGCAGAGATATAATTAATTTGTAAATATCTCTGGTCTTTGAATTCTGTCTGTTCTCCAGTCTAGATTATGAAATTGGGTTAAAATTTCCAGAATGTGTTGTTCATAGATAAGGTATTTGAAAGACATTTTTAGTTTTCCAAAGAGAAAAACCTTACGTTTCTGCTCTGGAAACTGAAGGCTGGTATATGTTATTTTATGTCAAAAGATTGTGTTTCCTCTGTTACCACTTAAGCTTTGGTCACTAACAGAGCTTGAAGGCAGACTGGATCTAAGTAAGTAAGTAAGTAAGTAACAGGTGAAGATCCTTGCTAAGGCCTGCCTGGGTGCGTGGCTTGGATGAAGCCATTGGAAGGTCATGCACGGTTGTGGCACTTAAATATACTCTGACTTGTAGGTGACAAAATATCTTTGTGAAAAGTCACCTTTGAGACTGAGACTTTGCTCAGTCCAAATTTGCTCTCAGCTCCACTGTGGGCATTTTGTTTGTTATGGTTACATTTTTCAGGGTCTCCGATGGGAAACATTAGATGGCAAAACTCGCCTTTGTGTTTAACTCAGTGCCTTGCTAGGTCGAAAAAACAAAGGGTCTCCAAAACAAAACAAGCTGTAAAATCGCCTGTCTCATCATCACTGCAAATAATTGGTTTTTAATAGTTTATTTGGAAAGAGGGGCAAGAATACCTAACACGATCTTTGCTTTATCTTCAGCATGAACTGTGAGCCCCCGAAAAAGCATCAGAGTCTCCTTTTCCTTTGTTATATGTAACAATATGTATTTATATATATTCGTGATATGTGTGTGCATAAATGTGTGTGTGCATGTGAAAGACAGAGATCCTGTCTGATATAATAGGATTATTATTATATAACAAAATAATAATACATAAGATCTATAAAGACTTTTCCTGGGACTACAGGGCAGTAACTGTGTCTATGAAGAAAGACAAACGGAGAGAGAAAGAAAAAGCACATAGCTGCTCTCATGCCTCTCTGTATGCCGTTTGTATTTCAGATCTATTGACTTTTTGTTTGCTTACTCGTTTGTTTGTTCAGTTGGTTGTTTTTTCATACTTTCCCGAGTAGTCCTGAAGCACAGAACTAATTAGCCCTCAGCACGATAAAATGATACTGACTTAGCTGGAGCAATCATGCTATGTAAAGATGGTGATAAGGAGCTATGGGAGTCTCCCTGTGAACATACGAGAATCCCTAATTGAATGACAAGAACCTGAGAGTGTTGGAGCTGCCATGACCTAGCTACTGTGATTTCTACTTAGCCTCCGAGGGATTTCAAAGCACTCTGGAGAGCTTCCAGAAAGTGAAAAAATGTGCTTAGATTTTTTTTAATTTGTATGATTTTTATTGTGAGAGTACCAAGAGTTTCAGGCTGATGTCCTATTTTTTTAATTCAATTTTCCCAAAGGAAATGCTTTCTGTTTGGTCCCTGGAGTCATAACTTCAAATCAGAGAGACCTCCCCCTTTAAACAGAAGTTCTGAGAAGGGTGCTGTCTTCCTTTCTGATGTTTCTGGGCCCATCTCTCTCCCCCAATTTCACTTCCACTGTCCTAGTTCATGTTCAATCAGATCTCACCTGGACAACTGCAATCGTCGTTGTTGACAGCCCTGCTTTGTCCCTTCCTTGCTTCCTTCAGTCCCCCTAGTTTGCACTAACCCCAGTGATTTTTCTCAAAACACACACATGATCATTTTATTTTACTTTCATATACAGAAAATCTACGAAGGATTCTTGTTGCATCTAAAATAAAACCAAATTCCTTGACTTCCCTTTCCCAGCTCACCACTTACCCCTTTCTACCTCCGTTTCTGTTCCACTGCAAAAAACTCCAGTTCATATGCCCACAATACTGTTTCATACCCTGTCTTCGTGTGTGCTTAGTCTCTGTCTAGAATGACCTTTTCTTCTTGCCCACCGGAAACTCATTCATCAAGACCCAATTCAAGCATCTTCTCTTCTTCAACACCTTCTGTGGTGCCAGCAAGATACGATGTGGTACTAGTGTACCAGGGCATTGCTGGGAACAGCGGGGTTTGGAGGTAGGATCCTGGGGCCCTTCAAATACTCAGGGGAGAAGAAGAGCACCCCTTGGGCCAACAACGTGAAATCAATAGACATGAGAAGAAGACCCAGAGGACAATAGTCATAGAAGATGCTTATGTTCTTAGGTCTTCTGGGAGCACTGAGGAGCCTTCCCCTGCTATGTGTGTCTCAGATGCAGAAGACGTTGGCCAATCAACCCAAGCAAGGAGAAAAGAGCAGGCGCTGAAAGGGAGGGGGCAGGGGAGTTAGAGGGGCTTGGAGAAAAATGTTCCTGAACATACCAATATTTAGAGCATTCTGCCTCTCTAAATAAGTAACAGTTCTTTGAATTGAATTAATGTAGCTTTTTGAAAAACTCACCACATTTTTTTCTTACTTTTCTTCTTTTGCTGTGGGACTATGAAAAATTTGACATGGACAAGCATCTTGGAGTCAATGGTTTACTAAATCACGTATGGGCCCTTTTTACTGTGTTTTGACCTACTTGCAAGCAATAGAATAGTAGTATGGAGAAACTGATATTCTTAAAAAGGAAAAGGTGGGAGTGTCAGCCAGTGCAGGATTTAATGGAGGGCCCTCTGGAAACACATATTCATATAAAATGTGTACATCTTTGGGCCCAGCATGTCCGTATCTAGGGATTGATTCTCTTGGAATGATTGGGTGAGTTCACACTGCCATGCACAGAGATCATGCCAGCCCTCTTCATTATATTGAACACATATATAGAAACACATATAGAAACATCTGGAGAAACAACTAGATGGCCATCAGTAGGAACTGGTTAAACAAGTTGTTGTATATTGCCTAATGGACCCCAGAGCTGTCATCAACTAAATGACTACTCTCCACCATTAGGTAGAATGAGGTAGACCTGTATACACACTGACATAAGCAAATGTCTCTGATATATTGTTAATGAAAAAAAAAAAACAGGTTACAGAAATATAATACAATACCATTGAATATATAACCAGATTTATTTTATGCACAAATAGCTTTATTAAAATATAATCCACATATCCTACAACTCACCCAGTTAAAATGCACAATCCACAGCCACCACCACAATCTAATTTTAGAGCCTTTTCATCCTCCCCACAAAAGAAACCACTATCCATTAGTGGCCAACCTCCATTTCCTAAGCAACCACTAGATCTATACTCTGTTTCTATTAATTTGCCTATTCTGAATATTCAGTAAGTGGACCCATCTTTGCGACTGGCTTCCTTCACTCAGCACGATACTTTCAAACGTCACCTACGTAGCAGTGGACTTCAGTGCTTTCTTTCTTTTTATTGCCATATAATATTCTTTGGTCTATCCAGACCATTTTATTTATCCATTCATCATTGATGGCTATTTGGGTTGTTTCTACTTTTTTAGATATTATGAATATTAATTTTGAACATTTGTGTGCAAGGTTTTGTGTGGACGTATGTTTTCATTTTCCCTGGGTGTNTATATATATATATATATATATATATATGGATCAAATGCCAACTCTCTGGCTTTTTTTTTTTAAGATTTTGTTTATTTATTTGAGTGAGAGAGAGCGCATAAGCAGGGGGAGGGGCAGAGGGAGAGGGAGAAGCTGCTGAGCAGGGAGCCCAGTGTGGGGCTCGATCCCAGGACCCTAGGATCATGACCTGAGCTAAAGGGAGATGCTTAAACGCCTTAGCCACCCAGATGCCCCTCTGTTTGACTTTTTGAGAAACCTCAAACTGTTTTCCAAAGTGGCTGCAGCATTTTACATCCCCAGGGCACTGTACAAAGGCTCCCATTTCCCCACATGCCCGCTCACACTGATTATGTGGTTTTATTCATTATAGTCATCCTGGTGGATGTGAGGTGGTGTCTCATTCTGGTTTAGATTTGCATCTCCTTATTGACTAATGATATTGAGCATCTTTTCACGTGCTAATTAGCCAATTCCAATTTAAAGATTCTATTTCTTTGAGCAAACACATCTGGGAAGTTACATACTAAGATGTTAATAGTGCTTTTGTCTAGGGAATGGTACTTACTTACTTCCTACTGTGTTTCTGTATCATTCAGATTCTATCAAAGAAACAGAACCAGGATTATGGCTGGCTGGATGGAAAGACAGATAGATAGATTACAAGGAATTGGCTTATGCAATTATGGGGGCTGGGTAGGCAAGTCCAAAATCCCCACAATAGCATAAGTGGTCAGAAAGGACAGGCTGGAGTTGAAGGTGCAGTCCACTGAATGAATTCCTTCTTCCTCAGGGAAACATCAATTCTACTCTGTTGCCTTCAACTGATTGGATGAGGCCCACCCAGATTATCAAGGATACTCCTTTTACTTAAAGTCAACTGATTGTAGACGATAACCACGTTTACCAGATACCTTCACAGCAACACCTAGATTCATGTTTGATGGAATAACAATACTGTAGACTAGCTTAGTTGACACAGAAAACTGATCCTTAACAACTTCCTCTGTATTATTTATTTTTACAGTGTGTCTGTATTACTTTTTTAATCAGCAAAAACAATAAAGATACTTTCATTTACAGCAGAACTTTTTTACAGTGCAACATCTTTACTTTTCACACCTGATGAATGTGTTCTTCTTGGCCCCGTCCGGGAGCTCGGCGTAGTAGCTTGTCCCTGATAGATTCCTGGTAGATACTATTTCCATTTCTATTGCTCCTATGACAAATTATCACACATTTGGTGGCTCGCTACAGCACGATTTTATTCTCTGCCAGTTCTGGAGGTCTGGAGTCCAAAATCAGTTCCGGGGGTCAAGTCGAGGTGTTGGCGGAGCCGGTTCCTTTCAGGGGCCATGAGGAAAGAATCTTCTTCCTTACGTGTCCTGGCTTCTACAGCCGAGTTCCTCCCATTCCTCGGCGGGTGGCCCTTCCTCCATCCGCGGCTGGTAGCATCATCACCATCTCCACTTCTGTAGTCGCATCTCCCTCTGCTTCCGTCTCATAAGGACCCTCATGGTTACACCCGGGTAATCCAGGATAACCGAGCCGTCTCAGGGTCCCTAAATGAATCACATCTGCACGCCAGGTAACATCTCCAGGCAGCTGGGACTATTCAATCTCCACGACAGGTCCTCGTTGGCTGAATATTCACAAAGCAGCCCTTGTGATGTTGTTTCCATCTTCCAAGAAACCATCTTCTAAGAAATCTTGACTCTCACACGGAGCCCTTCCCTTTTCACAGGCTGAAGTCGGTGGGACTCATTCCGGGGAGGACCGCAGGCCCCAGAATGAAGCTGCCTTACCCAAGGACACCGTGAGCGACCCTGATGGCCTGGAAAAACAGGCTCCGTTGGGAAGCTTACCTGGAACCATACCAGAAAGTTCCCCAGCTCTTAGTGAAGGCAACAGAAGAATACATTCAGGTAACATCCCACATTTATAGGAATCTCCACAAAATACCGTCTCTCTAAATATATTGTATAATGTATGGTAGCAACCCTTTTAGCACAGTTTTGTGGACCAAATGGCTAAGTCCTTATCTCTGAGACAAAGGATGGAGCCTCAGGCCTTCATTATGTGAATAAGTAATGCTAACCGTTAATCTTCTTGTAAAGGAAGTCATTAAAACCATCTTGGGTTTTTTTCTTTTTTCCTTTTTTCTGTTTTTCCTCTCTCTCCCTCTCTCTCCTCTCTCTCTCTCTCTCTCTCTTCAAGCTAGGAGCCCTTACTGGTGGTTGGGAAACAGGCCTCAGGAATAGGAATCACACAGGCTTTGGTCACATTCCTGTAAACTTCCGCTGGGNGGAATCACGCAGGCTTTGGTCACATTCCTGTAAACTTCCGCTGGGCTCGCATCTTTCCAAGAGAAAGTTCTCCATTTGAAAAAATAAAAACAACCTACATCAAACTGTTCCCTGTGTCTCCCATCCAAAGGATCAGCAAATATAAAAAAACAGTCATCTTTCAAAAACACAGAAGTCATTATGACCTGATGTGCTCCTTAGAAACTTTTTTGATTTTTCCTATGGTGGTTTTTGCTTTACTTGAGTCCCCAACCCCCGCCGCCTCCCACCCTGTGTTGATTTAAGAGCGCCTAGTTCTATTTTATCAGCCTCTGAAACAAATTGAACTCAATAGAACTCAAGAAAAAGTGCTCTGTTTTATTTGAGGGCAAGGCTTTCGTGTCATTCTTCACTGCTGTCATTTCTTCCCCAGGCACATGTTAGACCAGGAAAATAGATGGGCTAGTAAATGAGATTCTTTTCCTTGGACTTTGGGGGCACTCTCTTTATGATAGATTTCAGATCAGCCTTCACCTTGTGGTTGTGATGTGAGGTAGGAGGCGGGGGATACAGCTGGGTGGCCTCTCCTCTCTCTCTCTGTGTCCCGCCAGCACGTATATTTTTTCTCAATGATAATTCCATTGATGGGAACCCCTCCTAGACCGAGGCACAGCTGCTCAATGTCTGTGGTGCTAATAGACCGCAGACCGTCAGGTGCACGGGGACCCGGGCGTAGCCTCGGTCAGTCCGTCCAGCCGGGTCGTGCTGACAGACGCCAGCCTGGGGAGGAAGTGAATTATTAAAGCAGGTGTTCCCAAGACGTGGTGTAAATGAGTTTCCAGGAAAGATCTTCCCACAGAATGAATAACAACCAGTGCCCTACGCTTTGTATTTGCTCTCTGCCCGGTTTCTCCTCTCTTTTCTGCATGCCTGCTCTGCCCGTCTTTAGAGTAGATTTGTTCAAAATTTCAAGTTTCACACTAACACGTCCCAAGCCTTTCCTTTAATAAAAAAAAAAACCCCTTATTTTGGATAATTTCAGATTGAAGTAAAGTTGCAAAAAACAGAGAATGCCTGTATTTTTCCCCCAGATTCCCCTAATGCTAACATTATACCGCATTTGAATGTGATATAATTACATGTGTCACGGTCCCTCTCTCTCCCCCCTTTCCTCTCTCTCCCTCCCCTCTCTTTCTCTCTCTCTCTCTCCCTCTCTCTCTCTCTCTCTCTCACACACACACACACACACACACACACACACGTAGGTTTTTTTCTGAGAGCCAATCGCAGACATAATGACACTTTACTCCTAAGTACACCGGTATATGTTTCCTAAAACAAGGATATTCTTGGCATAATCACAGGACAAGGATCACAATCAGCAAATTACCCCTTATGCGGTACATTATCTCATCTGCATATTCAAATTTTGTCAATTGTCTCCCAAATGTCCTTTATAAATAAATTTCAGGTTCAAGATCTAATCCAGGATCACATGTTTAATTTAGGTATCATGCGGTGTTTTTCTCCTTTAATCTGGAACTAGTCCCTCAGCTTTTCTTTGTCTTTTATCAGATTGATGTGTTTAGAGACATAAGCCATTTGCTTTATAGAAACTTCCTCAGTTTATGCGTGTCTGATATTTCCTGACAATTACCTTCGGGTTATCCATTTTTAGCAAAAATAACAAAAATGATATTATTTATACCCTGTTTAGTACATCAATTCAGGAGGTATGTGATATCGATATTTGACCTTTAGTGCTTTTTTTTTTTGCCTTGAAAACATTTTTAAATGTAAAATTTATCAATCTTTTCTTTTATTAAATCTGGATTTTGAGTCATAGTTAGAAAGCCTTTCCCTACGCCACAGTTAAAGATGAATTCACCTACATTTCCTTGTACGAATTCACTTTTGACACTTATGAAGAATTTCTAGCCTTGTGAGAAAACGCTAATCTATATGCTAACAGCATAGGAAACAGAACTGTATGTTCCGTATGATGTCAAATTTGTAAAAATAAAATTTGATACATCAACAGCAGTAATCTCTGAATGGTAAGAAGATGGGCATTCTTCTTTTCTTTTTTTCTTCTTTTCTGTACCTTCCAAGTTTATTCTGATAACCACGTATAACTTTCATAATCAGAAAGAAGCATCATGTCACTTTCCAACATTCGCCCAATCGTCTGCAGCGTCCCTAGAAATCACGAGGATTCATTGCAAGACTGTCCTAGCACAGGGTTTCTTTGTAAGTTGGCCCCTGTCAATGTCAAGCCAGTATTTTGGTGGACTCAGGAAAAATAATTGATCGAGATGGCTAATTATTTTTATTTCATAATCATTTTAATAATTGTATTATGTTAGTGACAGTTGTCGACGATGACGTTCTCTTTAGACGAGCTTAATAAATAAGCTCCCAGGGACACCTGCATGGCTCAGTCAGTGAAGCGTCTGCCTTCGGCTCAGGTCATGATCCCAGGTTCTTCGGATCGAGTCCCGCATCCGGTTCCTTGCTTAGTGGGGAGCCTGCTTCTCCCTCTGCCTGCTGCTCCCCCTGCTTGTGCTCTCTTGCTCTCTGACAAATAAATAAATTCTTTAAATATATATATATATTTATATCTATGTAAGCATCCTGGGAGGGAAATGGACCACACAGTGGTTCTCCTTCCATGACCTTGGGGAAGGAGCGCCGTGAGGTGGTGAAGAACACGGGTACTGAAGTCAGCCATTCTTGGATTCCAATCCTAGTTGGTTCTCTTCCTACCCATGTCACCTTTAGCAAGTTAATTCACCTCTCTCATATAGTTTGTTTATACGATAGAGATAATAGTACCTCTCTCAGAATTCACAATGTTACCAAGTATACAAAGTACCTAATCTGATACCAAGCACCCAAGTGCTCAGTAAATATTACCTGTTATTTTGACCATTCCAGATAAGCCCACCCTCTAAAAGAAAAAAAAAAAAATCCTTCTAATTCTTTGAAGAGGATTGACCTCTAAATTTTTATTGAATTTTTCTCTACTGCTTCAAGCTTTAGTTTACTAGCTTACCTACTTGAAAGACAGGCTTTACCACTCTGTACCAAAATCTGTATACAGCTTTTTATTTATTTATTTTTTAAGATTTTATTTATTTATTTGACAGAGAAAGAGAGAGACAGCCAGCGAGAGAGGGAACACAAGCAGGGGGAGTGGGAGAGGAAGAAGCCGGCTTCCAGAAGAACAGGGAGCCCAATGTGGGGCTTGATCCCAGGACCCTGGGATCACACCCTTAGCCGAAGGCAGATGCTTAACGACTGAGCCACCCAGGCGCCCCTGTATACAGCTCTTTAAAGTGAAAATTGAGGCTATTTCAAACACACGCAAGGGTAGAAGACACAGCACTGGATGAGAAATGAGATTATAGGCAATTTGTTGAAGTTCCTTGCAGTGGTCAATAGAGAAGTCTCTTGTAACAGCAAGGTGAATATTCTGAAGTGAGAGACATCTGGCTAGTGTGTGTGTTTGTGCTTTTTTTCCCCAATCTTCCCGCTGCAAATTCATGAACACGGTCTTTGTTAATCAGTGAGGTTAGAAATTTTCATAACAAGACTGTCCACTAGATGGAATGACTTTGGTGACTATCAGGACTTCCTGATGATGACGAAACAGAAGATAGCCCATTTCTGAGGACTCCTCATTGCCCCTTTATTTTAAAATGTGTGTCTGTAGGGGCGCCTGGGTGGCACAGCAGTTAGGCATCTGCCTTTGGCTCAGGGTGTGATCCCGGCGTTATGGGATCGAGCCCCACATCAGGCTCCTCCGCTGGGAGCCTGCTTCTTCCTCCCACTCCCCCTGCTTGTGTTCCCTCTCTCACTGGCTGTCTCTATCTCTGTCGAATAAATAAATAAAATATTTAAAAAATAATAATAAAAAAAATAAAATGTGTGTCTGTAAAAACAGATGCCTGCTTGCTTCTTTGTAGAAGTGGGTGATTTGTAATGGGGGAGGGTCTCTCTCATCAGTGCAGTTCGCTTACGAACTGTTCCAGTGCCATTTTTAGAATCAATAATAAAAATTTCCCTGATATCACTTGACTTCAATTGCGATTTGGTTCAGACTCTTTTCCAAAAGGCATACTCTTACTTACATAGATTGAGCAGATGGCATCATTGTAAACTCAAGGTTGCAGAACCAGAAGTCTCTTGGCAACATTGCACTGTTTATCCTTTGTATACAAAGCCTAGAAACCAAACTGCAACTCGGAAGAGTCACTGGAAGAGTACCTCCTTCCTAGCTGTACTTCAGCTCCATAATTAGCGCAGAGAACCCATGTAGTCACACTCAAGTGTATAAGCGTTGTTACAACAAAAAAGGGGTACAGAGCAGCGCATGAAAGACTTTTTGTTATGCTAATATGGGGCCTGCGAAGTAAACAGTGTATCATGATGATGCATATCTGCCATAAGAACATGAAGAATTTGAACTTCAAATGATTGAAAGATTTATAATAAAAACAGATATGTAGGTCAGAGTGTTGAGATAAAGATTTAGTTAAGCAATGTGATTTATAAGGCATCCATTTAGCATCTGATTGATAAAATGTTCATACTTACATTTCTATTCCTTCTTTTGTTTCCTTTAGACCTAGTGACTGGTGGATTAATCCATAAACCTCAACCCCCAGAGAGCCGAGAGCGACAAAAGTCATCAGATATCCTGGAGGAATTAATTGTTCAAGGAATAATACAAAGCCACAGCAAAGTATTTAGAAATGGAGAATCCTATGACGTCATGGCAAGTAATTCCATAATTAACACTAGCTTATAGTTAAAAATAGCAATAGAATATGATCAATGGTGAGTTACAATCTCCAAAATCTTCAAGTCACTGTGCTCAGCCAGTTTTTTCTCCCACAAATTCTCTCACCTGTCTACAAATCACCCTTCTCTACAGAAGGGCCCTAATCATTTTTTCAAGCTTATTTATTTAAGCAATAATCTACCCCCAATGTGAGGCTTGAACTCACGACTCCAAGACCAAGAGCCGCGTGGTCCACTGACTGAGCCAGCTAGGCACCCCAGGGAATTGCCCTAATCATCAATGATTAATGAAGCTAATAAAACATTTTGGATTTACTGAATTTGAGAGACAATAAGGCCCTTTGAATAACACGCCTTCATTCTTTGAACAATTTTTATTAAGCTTTGCCTGTGTACTAGGTATTATGACTATGAAACTGAACTCCTATTTCTGTAAGAGGAAAATACACCTAAATGCCAAAGCTATGACAGTTATGCTTATATACACCCTGAGGTCAAACATGAGGAAATGAATACAGTGGTAAAAATCCTCATACTCTCATTTTTCTTCTTTGTTCATTCATCTTGACTAACTGATTATTGTTTTCACTAGTGTGGGCAGTATTTTTACTTTGATTTTAACTGGTTGTGGGCCAAGTCTTAAGTCCTTAATTTTTTAGTAAGTTCTGTCTAAGCCCGTGAAGAGGATGACAGGTGTTGTTGGTGCTGTTTTGGTCTGTTTTCTCGTTTGTTTGTTTGTTTGTTTGTTTGTTAACTAAAGCTCCCAGGCAGCCCCCATCGTCCTAAGGAAGATATAAAGAAGAATTAACAGAAAAAAGAGCCCTAAGGAAAAATGAGTAAGAAAGAAAAGAAAGACACAGAAATGATGGAAATAGGGACCAGAAGGAACATCAAAGGCTCCTTGATGGTTGCCCATCCCTGTCTTCTAGGGAAAACAACCAACTGGGAATAAAAGGATGCATTATTTAAATTAAGTTTGCCACCTCGACCAAGTCACTTAAGTGTTTGAATAAAGGTAATTTCCTTCTCTGCGTGTAGGAAATGCTGACAACTCATGAATAAAAGCCAAAGTGGCATTTTCTTGTGAAGAAGGAAAATACATCCTGCAGAAGGTATTCTGGGAAAGGAGAGGAGATTGCTACACCTCATGAATGATATTATCAGGCTGCCAGTAATAAGAGGATGTAGGGGGCAGGAGAAGGTAAAAATAGATTATATAATGGAAAAGATAATGCCAGTATAATGACAGTTTACATCTGGGCGACGCTGTTGTGATACGAGACACTTTAGAATACTGTATCTTATTTGAAAGTAGTGGAAGATGGGTCTTTAACATGGAAAAGGAGGGGAGAGGTTTTTTTTTTTTCCTAGCTGTAGGTGAGTCTCTGGGGGTCAGAAAAAAGGAAGGTGCGTCAAAAGGAAAAAGAAGAGCAATCTGGAGGAGGATGGATTGCGGAAACTTTCAGCTGCGAAGCGATGCCTTCTTTGGGGAACCCTGATGCTAACAGCAATGGGAACAGCATTAAAACCTTTGTCAGTGAGTCAAATGCCAGAGATGAATGAATTCAGACAGAGACCTTACAAAGGCACCAGCAGGGTTAATTAATGTAAACTACATCGTGAAAGAAATGTATCTATTGAAAAATGAAAACTATGGGCTTGAATTGCAATAACATCGTTAAGCGAGCCCCAGATAAGACCGTGTTCGTATTATATAGAAATGGAATGGTTAACTGGGGGTGTACTGGATGGTGACTAATATAACAAAAAAAAAGAAAAAGAAATGGAATGGAATGGAATGGAATGGTTGGAATGGCGAGAATAGCACCCTTAGTTTCTTTTGCCTTTTGCTTTGCAATTGGGCCACGATGTCCCAGCATAATCCAGATTTGCAACAACACCGCTGTGTGTTTTATTGCCCAGGGCCATAGTCCTTAACCTGGCTGCACATTCGAATCACCTAGGAAGCTTCCGAAAATCCCAGGGTCCAGGGCCCACCTGGGACCAGTGGCTGGGGGTGAGCCTGGGTGGTAGTGCCCCCAGGTGATCCCGGTGGACGGCCGGGCTGAGAACCGCTGCCCTGAGGTTTCCACCAACGTGCGCACAGAGCCCTCAAATTCATCATAAAGCCAGAAAGGGTTAAAGCTTTTGAAATTGAATTCCCCCATTCATTGTGAAAAAGAATTCTAAAATATTCATGAAACTATGTTATTATAATGTTATAATGCTATATATATAAATATTATAGTATAATAAATATACAATATATTGACATTATAATGTTATAATAATTATATTACATAATTATTATATAATAATATGTTATTAGATAATATAATATATAATAATTATGTAATATAATTAATATTATAATGTCATCACGCATTTTCAGGTAGAGGACTAAGGGTATACCCAGGAATATATGGAAAAGAAGG
The DNA here is from genome assembly GCF_002007445.2 of Ailuropoda melanoleuca. Classification (NCBI taxonomy): domain Eukaryota; kingdom Metazoa; phylum Chordata; class Mammalia; order Carnivora; family Ursidae; genus Ailuropoda; species Ailuropoda melanoleuca. The sequence continues at coordinate 9,773,077 of NC_048222.1, read as the reverse complement.
AGAGATACAATTGCTCGGTGTCACAGGTAAAGTCTCTCAATTCAGGTGTAGCTGAGAACGTATGTATATCAAACACCAGGTGTCTTCATATTTTAGGAAAAGTTAGGAGGCCAATGTAAAAAGATGAGTGAATACTGAAAGGAGGAACATACTAAGAACAGAAATATTATTAGACAGTTTATACTTTTAACCATACAATATTTAATAATAGTTCATTGGATCATACTTTTATTTATACTATCATACTTAATTGGATAGTTTAACTATCCAATATTTAATAATATTTTTTAGAAAAAAAAAGAGAACAGATGATAAAATTGGCTGTAAAAACAAACCAAAAGGGATGTTAATGTCAGCACTTACTACAATGTGATGAAGGAACTGGCTATGTAATACAATTTTTTCCCTGATACCAAAAAAATCTTTTCAATCAAATATCAGAGGGGGAAATGAAATAACAAATGTGAGACTACTTTAAAAACAAGACTTCTTATGTAGACCAGGAGTATAAATACAAGGGAACGTTGGACAGATCTGTCCCCTTCTGTAATTTGGTTCTCATGTAGAGAGACATATAAAAAAAGATTCTGTGAAGTGAGGGTCCCCCACTCATCTGCTGAATCAGGGGACCCCCCCCACTGCAGGCCAGTCTCTCCCTGGAGGTCCCCAGCAGTATCTGTCCCCCACAGGGTCCCATTCATCTTTTTTTCTTAATTGTTATCATTTGCTTGCTGGTAAATACCACAGCAATTCCGTAGTGCCCCTCCCCCACCCCACCCCCAGATAACACGCTCTCAAGCAGATTCATACTAAGAGAATTTACCCTCACTCAGAAGGAATTATGATGATATGTAAGGAATATAATATTAAGCTAAATATCAGGCTAAGTGAATCTTTCAGTATGCTTTAAAACAGTTTAAGAAACTTAAGTGGCTGTATTATAAATGCGTAAGGACTTGATATACTCATGAAACTGTGTCTGGATTGGTCTAGACCTCTCCAAGAGATGTAATTGGCTCTCATTTATCCACATTGGTATTATCCACTTGAGGTGTCTTTTCTCCCAAACTCTTTTTTCCCCTGCCTCTTAGCCTATCTGCGGTGTCCAAACACAAGACTGATTTCTCTATTGACTCCTTCTGTCTCTGGCCAACGTTTATTCCCTCCTCAGGGCAACATCTAAGCTTGGGAACCCTCAGTACAGTGAGGAAGTTGGTTCACCTGGCATCAGAGTCTGTAACATTATTTGTTGAACCTCACGAGGAGGTTTTTAAGGAGGAGGACGTGGACTGGGTGAGACTAATGTCAGCTGACGATGTGGCATTGCTGGGTGGTCTCACAGGGATGGAGCAGGAATGGCGAGAAACTCAGACCCGTTCTGTGCACAAGACTCTGGCGAGGGAACTTAGCCAAGGTAGTCCATTTGGGAGTCAACGGTTAATTAAGGAAGCTCTAAGGAATCCACAGAATCTTGGCTGCAAGAAGGAGTACATACAAGCGAGAATGGCTGGACACAAGATCCAAACCTCACCACAGCATCTGTGGGCATGGCAGTCCTTTGCTGGTAATCTTAAAGAAAATCATTGAACTAGTAACTTCTATAGGTTTTAGAGTCAATTTTTTTTTTTTTCTGGAGTTTCTATGAGTAGCACCTCTCTAAGTGTACGGAATGTTATCATTGATATTTTCAAGTGCAGATAGTCAGTAAATCGTGACTTCAGAAAATCCAGTGGGAAAGAATACACCTATTTTCCCTCGGGTCTTTCAAGGCTTTTACTTAAAATGTCAAACTCAGGAAAGGATGAGGGCTGCGCAGGGAGGATTCCCTTCCGGAAGCAGAAGGAAGTACTTGATTCTGTGGGTATCGTCTGGGATAAAACCACAGGAAGGGTCCACCCAGATCGGAAATCCCAAGTCTCTCCGAACTACTCATCTACTCCCTTAGTAAGAGGCAGATTTCTGTGGAAAGCCTCACAGAGTCTTTCTTCACTGAATCTGGGATTACCATTTCATGTTCTTTTAGCCCTCTGTGAGTGAACTTCCCAAAAAACTGTTTTCATACTAATTTCACAGTATCTTTAGCTGAACCACCACAACAAGAACGTCCCTCTTTGCAGCAAATGGCTTTTGCCAGCAGGGAGCCTGAGAGCCAATTGTCACAAAAATAATACAGTGATGGGGGAGGGGGAGCTTGCTTTGACAAACAGCCCACGGTTTTCATGTAGTGAAAAACTTCTCACCACATAAAACTGTCTGATGGCTGTAACTGAGCCAAAACTTCAACAAATGTTTCCCTCTGAAAGGCTTTCCGAGAATCATGGTTCTTAAAGCTGGAAGGAACCCTAGTGGTCCTCAGCCTCTATTTTTCCATGGGAGAAAAAAGAGTCCGAAGACAAGAGGCGTCTCGTCTCAGGTGACACCGTGGGTACTAGTGGTCTACCCAGGTTAAAGCCCAGGCCTCCTGCTGGCCCCTTTCAGGTTCCCTTTCCTGCCCTTCAAGACAGATACTGTAACTTGGTGATGACTCTGTGTGCTCTCATTGAAAAAAGCCACCACTTGAAGACATGAACAGACATCTCTCCAAAGAAGGCATCCAGGTGGCCAAGAGACACAGGGAAAGATGGTCCACATCACTCGGCATCAGGGAAATGTGAATCAAAACCACAGTGAACTATCACCTCACATCTGTCAGAATGGTTAAAATCAAAAACTCAAGAAACAACAGGTGTTGGCGAGGATGTGGAGAAAAAGGAACCCTCTTGCACTGTTGGTGGGAATGCAAACTGATACAGCCAATGTGGAAAATAGCATGGAGGTTCTTCAAAAAGTTAAAAATAGAATCTCCCTATGATCCAGTAATGGTACTACTGGGTATTTGCTCAAAAAATACAAAAACAGTAATTCAGAGGGATACACGCACCCCAATGTTTATAGCAGCATTTTTTACAATAACCAAACTATGGAAATGGCCAAGTGCGCATCAACTGATGAATGGATAAAGAAGATGTGGTATATACGTATAATGGAATATTACTCAGCCATCAAAAAGAATGAACTCTTGCCATTTGCAACGACAGGGATGGAGCTAGAGAGCATTATGCTAAGCAAAATAAAACAAGTGTGAGAAAGACAATTATCATACAATTTCACTCATATGTGGAACTTAAGAAACAAAACAAATGAGCAAAGGGGAAAAAAAAGAGTGACAAGCCAAAAAACACTCTTAACTATAGAGACCAAACTGACAGTTACTAGAGGGGAAGTGGGTGGTGGGTGCGGGGATGGGGAAACAGGTGAAGGGGATGAAGGAGGGCACTTGTCCTGATGAGCACGGGGTGATGTATGTTTAGTGTTGAATCACCCTGTTGTACCCCTGATACTAAGATTACACTGTACGTTAACTATATTGGAATTAAAATAAAAAACTTCCTTTAAAAAGTCACTGCTTTCACTGATGGAAATGTAATTTCCATTTCCTGAGTGATTACTGTATATACCTCCTTAAAAAAAATCCTGTGAAATAAGTATTATTAAACCCATTTTTAAAATGATGAAAGGAAGGCTTACAGAGCTTAAGAACTCAGGCAAAGACACACCATGGCCAAGCAAGGCCCCAGCCTACGTCTGTCTGAGTCTCGGTTTGGTATCTTTTTCTATTGTGTTCGACCTCCTCTCTGTTGGATGTATTTTCAGTATGGGCAGTCTTATAGTATAAAGAGGCAGTCTTTTAGATATTTCAATAGCTCCTTTGTCTTTAAAAGTCTTTAGAGAAATTACCTAGAAGTTCATTGAGACTTTCGCCAGTTGTCATAAATCTACATATTCTGACCTAGAAGGTTGTTTGTAGTAAATTAAGAGAAGAAGGCAAATGCAAAGCCTGGTGAGGGTATAATCCCATTTATGTTTGGTTTAACATTACAGATGTACTGCGCATACATATTTATATAAATATATACACATAGAAAATTCTGGAAAGACACATACCAGACTCTTTAAAATAGTTCATGCTGATGAATAGGACTGGAGTCCAGGTGGTTAAACAGAAGCCTAGGAAACTATTTATGTATCGCTTTACTTTTTCATGACCAATGTATGCTATTAAAAAATTAATTTTAGGGGCACCTGGATGGCTCAGTCAGTTAAACATCGGCTTTCAGCTCAGATCACGATCTCAGGGTCCTGGGAACCAGCCCCACATCAGGCTTTCTGTTTCTGCCTCTCCCTTTGCCCCTACCCCTGCTCATGCGCTCTCTCTCTCCCTCAAATAAATAAATAAAATTTTTTAAAAAATCATTTAAAAAATTAATTTTTAAAAAGAAAAAACATGTACATTAAAGCCTTCCTTATAAACCCTTTACAACAATTTTACTTCTTTATAACTAGAAATCATAATCAGAAAGTCATTATCCCTGCTTTGAACTACAGAAAGGGTAGTCAGTCCCGTGAAATAGTGGGGGGTTTTTCCCTAACGTCATGAAAACATTCTCGAAGTCCTGAGGTCAAAGGCCAGCCCAGGNTTTAAAATCATTTAAAAAATTAATTTTTAAAAAGAAAAAACATGTACATTAAAGCCTTCCTTATAAACCCTTTACAACAATTTTACTTCTTTATAACTAGAAATCATAATCAGAAAGTCATTATCCCTGCTTTGAACTACAGAAAGGGTAGTCAGTCCCGTGAAATAGTGGGGGGTTTTTCCCTAACGTCACGAAAACATTCTCGAAGTCCTGAGGTCAAAGGCCAGCCCAGGGTCGCTGCTCAGTAATTGTTAATTCTCTCCTCTGTGAGACCCAGAGTCCTAAAACCCTATCTCCATCCCAAATGAAAGGTGTTCGTGGCCTGTGGAATATTACAAAATTATCAGATTTAACTTTTTACCTTGAACTATGTGTTCATCGCTCGTCCGCCACCTTTCTCTGCCTTGTGTGTGTTCTCCAGAATGTTTTCTTCTCCTGAACGCTCTTCTGGCTCCAGAAGAATCTTTGGAATCTTTGCATTCTTTCATGGGTTTCTGGAAGAGCCTGCTTTTTGGTTGTTGTTGTTGTTTTTTTCCCTAAGCATCTAATAGACCTTTTTTTCCCCCCTGAGGAACCAGTTCTGTTGTTCCCAGCATGCACGTGGTGGTTTTTAAACTCTGCCAAAACACCTACTGAGATTTTTAGGACTGACGTTTTACGCTGTGTGTTTTCTGCCTCTCCCAGCTCTCTCCTCTGCCTCTGAATCACATCTGTTTCTCCCTTTTGAACACTGTCTTCCTCCAGGTAAACACCACGCCACTGAGAAAGCCGCCCGCCAGGCTGAAAAAGCTTAAGATCAAAAAGGAAGCAAAGGCTTTCACAATGAACGACCTGGAACAGAAGATGCAGGCCGTGGAGAGGCGCAGAAAGGTACCTGAGCTGTCCCCAGAGCAGGCTGCCTGCTGAAATGCACTCACACTGGCCTTTCCAATGTACTGCTCTGAGATTCGGATCACGTGTTTGAGTGATCTGTATGCTTTCTGTGCTATGTGTTTAATTTCCCTTTAATGCTCTTTGCGGGCTGCAGGAGTAAAGCAACATCTCGAGGCCAGCTGAATGCTGGTAGCCCCAGGAAGCAATGTTGCTTCTGAGTATGGAGTTTTCTCCATAGGGAAGAAGAAAAGCTTCAGTTTGGGGGGGGGCGTGCAGACCATCAGAGGACACCTGGTCCCCATCACCCTCTGTCCCCCATCCTGCCAGGAAGCAGCCTTCACAGCTGTGGGCTGCCGACCTCTGTCTCCATCCCCCTACCTGGCTACTTGGAGAGCAAGGGCCACCCAGAAGCTCTGGGAGGGGAGGGAGTGTGTCTGTCCTCCACAGCAGTGCCTCAACCCGTGTTTGTGAAGTCACCGAATGATGAAATGGAAAAGCCCTACGGGTTCATTTCAGGTTTAGGCGTGGGGAAGTTACATGGGCTCATTCTTCTTCTTCAGACTAAAGAAGAAGACGTAAGAAAAAGGCTAAGGAGCAACCGACTTCTGTCCCCGGCCGGTCATCCGGAGACAGTGGAACTGGGTGGGGCTGAGGTCCCCTTTGCCCAAGCACTGGGCACGGTGACCTCTGCTGCCTTTGAGCCGGCCCACCTGCAGGGAGCAAAGCCCCTGAAGAGGAAGAAGAGCGATGCTGGCTCCAGGGGAAGAGACTTCCCTTATGAAGGACTTGGGGTGGTGGAGTCAGACCGGTCCTACAACCAAGCGGATGATGCATTTGAATAAAGCCACCTTCCGTGACCTTCGTGACAAGGGACAAGGTGCGCATTCTCCCCAGGTTGTGACGATCTTAGTGTGTCGTGTATTGTTTCTGGCGGCCTGATCTCACCCCGCTGGGGTATGCCGTGGGTGGAGGAATGGTTGTGTAAGCTGCATGGGCTGAGCTGAGCGGGGTAAGTGAGGTGCTGATGCTAGCAAAAGGGAGAAAACCCAGAAGATTTGACTAGCTTCCATATGATAAAGGTGGCATTCTCCTCCAGCGTGGCTCCGAACACCGTGAAGATGTCTTTATGAACACTTTCCAGCTTACATCAATGTGCCAGATGAAACCCTTCTTTTTGGCTCCGGGCCCTCGGCTCTGCCCACCCTCTGGGGGTTTACCCTCAGACAAAGTGCACGGACATGTCTTATGTATTTTAATGATCTGTAGGTTTCTTTTTTTTTTTTTTTTTAAAGATTTTATTTATTTATTTGACAGAGATAGAGACAGCCAGCGAGAGAGGGAACACAAGCAGGGGGAGTGGGAGAGGAAGAAGCAGGCTCCCAGTGGAGGAGCCTGATGTGGGGCTCGATCCCATAACGCTGGGATCACACCCTGAGCCGAAGGCAGACGCCTAACCACTGTGCCAGCCAGGCACTCCTGTAGGTTTCTTATCTGTATGTTTAGTTATTTCTTTTTAACTGTCATTGTGTTGTGAAGGATTAAAGCCATATCTTGAAGCTGGTTGAATTACGGTTTCATCCATGTCGCTTAAGCAAGCAATAGCCACTTCTGAGAATTAAGTATGAAAAAGAAAAACTTCTGCTGGGTCTAGGGGGTGGGAGGCTGTCCGGGGAGGGGGTGAGCTGGGAGGAGACCATAATGTCAGTCAGTGCCTTACTTCCCTGTGGGCACTCTGAGCTGAGTTTGCTGGCCCTTATCTTACTGGAATTAGGCTTGGTTCTTCCCTCTGCTTTACTGTCCACATCCGACCACAGACGAGGTCCGATGCATCTCCATTCTGAAGATCTCCCCTCCCTTGCCACATGGTTCCCCTCCCACCACCCAGCTATCGGTCAACTGGACCACAACTTCTGTGGATCTTCAAACCACAGTCCTCTGGTTAAAACCCTCTCTTGGCCTCCTTCCACTGTCAAGATAAAGTCCAGACTCCTTTCTGCGAATGGTAAGGACCTCAGCCCTCACACGCACCTGCACTGAAATGTGAGTTCCTCACACTCAGCACACTCTCCCTAGCCTCGGGGTCTCTGCACATGCAGAACCCCCCTTCCCCTTTCTCCCTCCTGCTACGTGAGCTGCCTCGTGCCCTCTTGTTGTTGGTGTCTCCACGCAGACCTCTTCCTCCAAAGCTCCCGGTCTGGGTTGGTGCCCCTCCCTCATAGCTGGCTTCAACCCACTGGCCCGCTCATCTCTGCGCTTGCCACCCGGGGTTCCAATCGGCCCATACGTCTGAAACTTCCCCACTAGATATTTCAACATTAACAAGGCAAGAGACGAGTCTGCTTTGTTCATGGTTGCATTTTTTTTTTCGGAAGGTGAACAGCGCGTAAGTGCTGTGTAAATATTTTGTTAGCGGCTGAGTCCATGTACCCATACATCTTCCAGAAGCAAGACGGCCCCAGAAGATGGGAACCACTAGCTGGGGGCAGTGCCAATTTGACTTGGGGATCCCAAGGCACCTCCAGTTTAGGCATTCCCTTTGGGGTATCCTGTTCCTACAGCCTACAGGACTGAGGACTCCCACGGCCGGTGAGGTATGATGGTGGTGCTGGCGAGGGGGTTTCTTTCAAAACTCATTCCAGAACAAAGCCTTTAAGAACCTTTAAGAGTGTCCTTCATACAGTGTGACCTGGAGAGCCCTGGTGCAGGACTCTCTGTGTCTCCATTACCCTGTATGTTCATTTAGGATAACCACTTTGATGAAGTTGTACTGAATGAAATAATGGGTTTAAAAGTACTACTTTTAATCCTTCATGACGCAAAGAGAATTAAAAAAAGAAAATTAAACATACAGATAAGAAGCATATAGATCATTAAAATGGCATCCAGAATATGCCATAATATTATAGAATATTATTGATATAAAACCCCACATAAGCAACATGATGTTTTCCAAAATCTCTCCTGAGATTTTTCTCTGGAGATTAGTTTGTGGTGACGCGTGCTAATCTTATAAAATACCGGAGTAGCTAAAATGACTGCATTAGGGCACTTAGGAAAAGATTTGGGTATCATTCAGACCTCTGTAAATAATACAATTTAAATGACCAAAACAGACATCAAATGCAAATGTATAGTAACTGTTGGAAATTAAATCTCCCAATTTGATAAATACTCCAATAATACCTTCTCTTGAACTTTTATGCTCTTGCCTGTGCTGGTTATAGTGACTTGGGGGACGTGTCTGTTAAGTTAAAACACATGCACTGTAGATGTGAACATCGCTGATACGCCGGCTTGGAAAGCTCTCTAGATATGGAGTCAAATACGCCCGAGGCACACTCCCTGAATGACTAGCTGCGTAGTTACTTAGAAACACTTGAACGGGGTGGGAAGAGAGGCAATGGAAACAGACCCCTGGACACAGGAACGGCTCTAAAGCTCTAAGTATATCACTCCTCACCCGGACAAGCAGAGGCTTTAGGGACAGGCTCAGAGGACCCAAGCACCTCCCGCCTTCACAGAGCTCAGGCATCCCCCGAGGCACCCCTGGCGTTTCAACCCACGCACGCTACTCCCAGCACTATGACCCATCCCTGCAACACATTTTTTTAACTTCAAATGTAAATGGGACTTTTTTCCATGATCATCTTTTTTTTTTTTAAGGATGATTTATACTGAAGAGTAATAGAAAAGAAAGAGATGGAATCACGTTAATTTTACATGTTGGAATAACATAATTGGCTTTCTCATTCTTAAAACATAAACTTTTGAACAACCACCAGCATATTTCGACTCAAATCCAGCCACAACCTTCAGGAAGTCCTGAGTCAGAAAGACAAGATTAGGTAAATGTCCCTCAAATCATTTTAACGGGGGGCAACGGAAAAATGCCGTATAGATTTCCTTGGGAGAGATGATCCAGTCCTGTCTAATAGAAGGTAACCTTGATATTTAGTAAATCCCCCAGTGTTTTGGGGGGAGGGGAAACACCTATGGATAACTTATACCTAAAATAGTATTTAAAAGGTATATTTAAAATATTTCACATATATTTAAAATAATACACTTTGTAAGATTCTTATGTTAGATGAAAAGTAACTGCAATCACAGGAACAAAAATAGAATTTATCCTAGAGTGTTTCTATAGGGATTACCAGTAATTTATGACTGGGCCTATTTCTTTTTTTTTTTTTTTGAATTTAATTTTATTATATTATGTTAATCACCATACAGTACATATTTCCGTGTTTGTTGTTCCTACCCCCTAAACAGCTAGTACTTGAAGTAGTAATTACGCGGTAAATCCTACAGTTTAAAGATGTGCGATGGTAAAGATCTCTGGATAGATCATTTTGCACTCGCATAACCTGCAGACGCCACACTTTCTGGTAGGACGTCTCAGGTCAGGAAAGGGCATTAATCATTTTAAAATAAACTGTGGGAGAGGACGGTTACGGTCTCGCTGGGTCGCTTGTATTTGCTTTTTAAAAATAATAGCTGCCTTGTTTTTTTTTTTTTTTAATTATGTAACTAAGATGGAATAGCAAACACTGAAAAACATAAGAAGCAAAAAAACACCAGGAATCCCACGTGTTTCCTTCCAGCTAAGATAACTGCTGGGAACATTCTGCTGGCTATATTTCAACACTCTTCCCCTGCAAAAAATGGACTCATGCTATATATTCTCTTGCAGCTTGCTGTTTTCACCCGACAACATGCCATTCCATGTACATAAATCTATTTGAGCAGTATCCTTCTTAACCATATAACACTGTTTCGTTTTCTTAGTACATTTCTAAGGGTTCCCAAAGCGAAACACAATCAGAACCAGGTTCCATTTCTGTTTTTAGAAGGCTGATAGGTCAAATGACTTGAACATTTTCCCCGGGGAAACCAGAACAGTCTGAACACCTGGGAGGGCAGAAGCTGCCTTGCTGAGCTTTCCCCCCCGCACGCACTTTCTGTTCCTCTGCCCTTCCATGCAGGACAGTCAATGCAAATGAATGCAACGTCGGATGCAACCAGCTTTGTAGACCCACTTCCAGTCTCTGCTCCTGACTTCATTTCATCACAGTTCCCATTCAGCACACAGAGACCCCAAGCATGCGTCAAAAGCCCAGGCGATAAAGAGAAAACAAGAGTGACAATTACGTCTTTCAATGTTATTGACAGAAAAGCGTTTGCAGGGAAGGGTCTGAAACCTCTTCTCTCCTCATTCAGCAACAAGAAATTACAGTCCTAAAAATAAAGCAATCGGCTATTTTAAGCACAGAATGCAATCATTCTAAACATCAGGGGCAGGAAAGCAGTCATTCAATTCCTAGTAATTTCTGGTAATTAATACATAAATTTCCTCTCTATGTAATACAGCTTAGTCCCTGAAGTAAACACAATATATCATCTAAAATGTACACGACAACAATTCATGCCTTTTCCTTGCTTAACTTAAAATGAACAGCAATGCTCACTCGGTAAGTGGGAGAAAGACAGCAGAGAGGATTTTCACCAACTCCCCCTGGGCTGGCCTGTGCCCATGATTCTCAGAGGGTGGCCCCCACCAGTAGCACCAGCCTCACCTGGAAATTTGTAGTAAACGCACGTTCTCAGCCCTCCACCCAGACCTTCTGTATCAGATGGTGGCACCCAGCCTTCTGGGTTTGCTCAAGCCTACTGGGTGGTTCTGAGGCTTGCCCAAGTCTGCCCTGCTTCTGGTCACTCGTAGGCACACCGTGCATGCCCACGGAAGCTGCCCACTCAAGTCCAGCCCACTTTCCAGCAGGCCCGAGGACCCCGAGGACCTGCTCCCGAGGCTTGCGGTAAATATTTACAGAGTCAGTTATGTTTCTTCTAAAGCCTATTAATGCCATTTGTACTGGCTATTATATTTAATTTTTAACAGCTTCTGTATTTTAAATGTGGTCTGTAAGGGAATAGATAAGATGGTAAAAAAAAAAAGTCTTTAAAGGTTCTACACTCACATCATTTGATAAAATGTGCGGATTTCACCCTCCAGTTAAAACAAATAAAACTTCGGTTGTGGATAATGCATTTTGGATGTGGTTCGAGTAAGGATTCCGTTCATGCTTTGGTGTTCCATCCAAGTATCTTCAAATGAAAGTCTATGTAAAGGTTTTAAGTTAAAATAAACTATTTAGGGTATATAGGCATTGTTTCTTAAAATTCCCTGTCGAATTGACTATTTTTTTTTATTAACTAAGAATCTCCCAGACTCGATTCTATAATATTTCAATGGAATTTTATAACACAGCCTTTAATATACAGATCAAAATTATAAAAATTTTTTTTATTTAAAATCACTTCTCTCGGGGCGCCTGGGTGGCTCAGTAGGTTAAGTGTCTGATTCCTGGTTTCGGCTCAGGTCATGATCTCAGGGTTGTGAGATCGAGCCCCAAGTCGGGCTCTGTGCTCAGTGAGGAGTCTGCTTGAGACGCTCTCTCCCCCTCCATCTGCCCCTCCCCCGATCACATGCGTGCTCCCTCCCTCTCCCTCTAAAATAAACAAATAAAATCTCTAAAAATAAATAAATACGTAAAATCAGTTCTCTTTTGCATGCCACTCAAAATTGCTAAAAATACTTTTTAAACCATTTAAGGGGATTTGCGTGTCTAAAAAAAGTTGGAAGATACTGCTATTATTTATTTAATTAATCCCTGTTACGTGAGGTTTTGGTTAGTTTCAATTTGTCAGTTTCATAAGTTATTGTAAATCATTCTGCCCTGCACATACAAATGCTAGCTTATTAAACGAGTCTTCCGTGTTTTCAATTTCATCCCCTACATTCTATGCAATGGAAATCTTCATTTTGCCTCTTGCATCAACCATTGCAGAGAACTTGAAGATGCAGGAAATTGCCGTTTCCACAGATACCCGCCAATGAGTGACTGCTTGATTAGCTCAGACGGCTTGGAACCATTTGTGTGATGCTCCAGGGAGGGACTGCTTCTCCCTTCGTCCTTCCATACTTGCTGTATTCTGTTCAGCTCAAATGCTGGAAATCCACACTGGAAAACACAGACCAGTCCTCATCAGCTGCAACAGCAGTAGTCGAGAAGTTCATCTGGGCTTGAGTCCTCAGCCCAAGGGGAACAATTGCTGGCCTGCAAATCAGCCGCTAGAAAGAGTAGCATCTCCAGTGTGATGTGCTGTATGTATCACAAGGAGGAAGGAAGTGATGTCCTGACAGACGGCCTTGGCTAACATATTACATGCCACTCTTGCTAACAGAAAACTCGGAGATGCAGTATGGTCCAGTCATCGGAAATTTCACGTCACTCTGTCTGATAAAGTCCTGCTATTTCATAGGATCAAAGGGGCATAGCCGGACCTACACTGGCAATGCTCCCAACTCAGTGGGGACACCGGGACCCTCACAGTCCCTTTGGAACCTCTGAACAACCAGTCAGTGTGACCCTTCCCTGAGGTGGCTGCCATTGAACTGTCTCTCCAGTATATCCCAATCGCCTTGATAAGATCAGTGAATACTTTTCAATATAATTTTTTTTCCTTCCGCCCCTGGTTTTTTTTTTTTTTTTTTTTTTTGAGAGACAGAGAGAGACAGAGTGCATTGGCGGGGGAGGGGCAGAGGGAGAAGCTCCAAAAGCTACATTCTTCCTAATATCTACCATTGTCAAACCTGAGCTCCCCAAAACTGGTCTCCAGGCAACCATCCTGCTCTTGGGAAAGAAAGCTTTATGCTGGTTCTCTCTGCAGGAGTCCAACTAAACCTAAGACCTTGCTTTCCTCCGGCTTCCTATGGACCCCAGGGCTGTCTGGCTTAGAAGACCCATATAGATGGGCACTGGAGTAAAGGCACAGAAATGGCCACATTTGGGTGACTCTGTCCCCCAAATACTTCCGCATTCTCTGAGAGGGCTGATATGTATTTTTGCATTCCTTTTCTTATTCCTTGATAAGAGAATCTCTCACCCACAAATGTATATTGAATTTTCCCAAATGCTTCTTTAATATCTGTCAAAATGGATGCATTGTTTCTCTTCTCTGCCCTATTGATGGAATGAATTCTTTCAGCATCTTTGCCAATACCAAATGACATTGCCACTCCCGGGGTAAACCCCCAGATAAGGCATTTTAGCAGTTAGAATGCTTTCACCTAAAAATTATAAAAAGCAATTTAAGCAAACTAACACCAATTTAAGCAATAAAGAACCGTATTGAGGTCTCTTGCAAAACTGCCGTGCACTATCACAACCAGGATATGACATCGATTGTCAAGATTCCAGATAGTTCATTGGTGCAAGGATCCTTCCTGTTGCCCTGAAATGTTTTAAAATTTTTAATAGTAATAAAAAAACTCACATAACATAGACGTTACTATCTTACCATTTTTGAGTGTACAGCTTGGTACGTAGGAATATTCACGTTGTTATACAACTAGCTTTATTGTTGAGTGCTTCTTCTTACTCTGATCCCTGGCAAATGTTAAACATTTATTCTTCACCTGGACCTGTACTAGGCTCAGTGGTAGGGTAGGCATGTCACTAATAATATGTAAATGGAGTATCTGATGGAAACTTCCATGAATTGGGGTAGGATGGAGTAGGGGGAAACACGTGTACATATGAGAAAATAGAATGGATAGTATATTCCCCAAAGGCCAAATTATAGAAGAGACAACTCTTCTGTCTTTTTCTTGCTTCCTTTTCTTTTCTCCCTTTGGGTGCCTGTTGGTTAGCCTTCCCCAAACTTGTCTTCCCTTTTATGTCCTTTCTCTTTCTTCTATTTATTCTCTAGATACTTCAGAAACCTAGCTTTGTGAAACTGATTGCCTCCGGTGAAATGCCAAAGTAATTATCTAATTAATCACAGTGCACTAAGAACTGTCCTATTTTTCTCCACCTGCCACGAAATTTATTAAAATCACACGGAGGACTTTCCTCAGAGGCATCCTTACAGTTACTTGCTGCGGCCTGTGTCCAGCAGGTGGCGCTAAAGGATAATTAATGGAAGTCAACCCGCATCTCACTGGCAGACTAACACCTGCTGGATTTTATAGCATTTTGAGTCATTCTGCTTGATTGCATAATAATCAAAATTTTGAATAGTCCATCCCTCAACTATCTTAGCTCCCGGGTCACTATCACACTTTCCAACCTTCCTCTTGTCCCGGTTGTTGGCGATTTCAATACCCGAGTGGATATCCTTTCCTCATCCTTACTTCTCAGTTCCTTGACTTCCTCATATCCCTAATCTCTTACCGTTAGACAGCCCAGGATGTAGGTTTTCCTTTGGGCTTCTTTTCCTTCCTACCTACATCACCTTTGGTGATATACAGTCTGGTGGCTTCAAATTACCATCTACATGCGGATGACTTACGACTTTATACCCTAAGACCAGACTCCACCTGATTGTCTCATCAGCATCTCAACCTCACATATTCCAAAGAGAGCTCTCTCTCTCTCTCTCTCTCTCAGCTTCTCTCACAGCCCTTCCCATCTCAATGAATGGCAGCTCCACTTCCAGAGCCTGGGCCTCAAACCCTGACGTCACGCTTGACTTCTCTCTTTCCCTCCCATTTCCTGTCCCGTCCTTTCGCAGATCGCATTGGCTCTTCTTTCAGAATATATCCAGAGTCTGACCACGTGTCACCACCTATGCCTTATGACCCTGTCCAAGCCACACTCATCTCTCACCGGAATGGGTGTCCTGGCCTTCTCGTTCGTCCCCCTGCTTCTGCCCCGTCTCCCTCCTGTCTACTCTAAAGACAGGAGCCGGGAGTGACCCTGTTAAAGCACAAAAGAGAGCCTATCCTTTTTCTAATTGACATTACAAAGACTTCCCATCGCACACCCAATAAAAGCCCAAATCATTACAAGAGCCTGGGAGGCCATATATGAGCAGCCCCCTTGCTCTGTGGACCTCATCTTCTGGTATTCCCCCCACTCACTCCGCTCCAGCCTCACTAGTACCTCCCCATTCTGCAGCACCCCAGGCAGGGCCCACTTCTGAGCCTTTGTGCCCGCTTCCCCAGGCTGGGAGGCTCCTCCCTCAGACCGCGGCAGGACCACGCCTCCACCTCCTCGGGGCCAATGAGCTCTTCCCTGACCCTCTCCTGGAAAACCACAAGCTGTCCACTCTCCAGATTCTCTAGCCTGCTTTCGGCTTTCGTCTTCTCAGCGGTGATTTACACACGCGCGTACCCCGTACACATACAGATATACATTTGACTTCTTGCCTGTCTCCCAACTAGAGTGCAAGATTCGTGAGACTCGTGCATCTGTATGCTGTATCCCCGGGGCCAACCGGAGCGCCTGGCACAGGATCGGCCCTCAGTACCAACTTGCCGAAGGAATAAACGAAAGATTACTCTGCCTTGCATTAGGGGTTGAATCCCAGAATATTTCTGGGCACCCAAATACCGCCCACCACTCGCGACGGATAGTATTTTGCCCTCCTGAAATACAAGCTCAGACAGGTCTCCAAGTCCCTGGTCAAGGTTTTACTGAAAGGAAAGATTAAAACTCAGAACAAACCAACTCACATGTCTTTGTAAATCATTTACCAGCCCATGCTCTGGCAACAAGTCCTTTTTCTTGAGCCCGCTGTTATCTGAATGTACAACTCCTAATGGCATAAAGTCTGCGAGACTGAACACAATGGCATGTTTTATAAAATACCAGCCGGTGACGGAAAAACATCCTCACGCTTAAAACCATCTATAAATGTAGGCTTTCCCCAGTCTAGCCTATGTTTTAGAAACCTGAAAATAGACGAGTGTTTTGTTTTGGGTTTTGTTTTGTTTTGTTTTGTTTTTGAATGACGCTAATTTCTTCTGTGGCCACGTTGGAATCTTTAATCGCTAAAATACTGACATTAATCTTAATAAAAGGAAGAACCTTGGGTCTCTATCCTCCAAATTACAGCGTGTCCTATATGTCAAATGGGAAGGGTGTTATCAAATCATTCCTCTGACTTTTCGTTCCTGAAATAAGCAGTTATATTTGCTCAGAAGTGTGAGACCACACCCAAACTCTCTTTAGCAGCAATCAGATTTAAAATGCTAATGCCTTTGTAGAGGGGTGGGGGAAGGGCTGGGGACAGTGGCATTCATTCCTATGGAGCGGACGATGGTCTAAGGGAATTCTTTCTGGAAATCTGCCTATTTTCCATAGTGTCCAATCTTGAAAATGGTTTCCAAGTTCCTCTAGCTGATATGCCCAACCCCCATCTAACGAGTGAGTCTGTCTTTTCATTATAAGTATTTTCATGCTTTAAGGGAAAAGTCAACCGACCCACCCTTTGCTTCTATAGTTTGCCCTTGACTGTCCAGTCTTTCACGCAGCAAGTGTTTGTTTAGCATGTATTTTGTGCTGGCCACTGTGCTAGGTCTTAGGGATACATAGAAGACAAGGATAAAGAGAATAAATTGAGCTTTATTTCTAGGGGTTCACAAGGCATTGGAGAAATGTGCAAATAGATCATCAGAAAGCGATGTGATGCATTGCAAATCAGAGTACAGAGGAGAGAAGAGAGAAATTGTGTTACTGAAGGGCTCGGCAATGGCTTCATGGAGAAAGTGGCATTTAAGCAGAATCTTGACTGATGAGTGGGAGTCTACCCAATATAGAAGCCGGAGGGGAAGACTGCAGGCAGAGGATGGGATATGCAAAATCTGAAAGTGTGAAAGTACCAGGCACAGCGGTGGTAGAACAGGGAAATGTGTGCTGTGCCCGAACCAGAGAACCGAGTAGAGAGAGACGTGCCCGAAAAACTGCGTTCCCTGCTTGATGGTTGGACTTTATCCTGTCAACACAGAAGGGTTTCTGGTGATGGATGGATGAGGGCACCAATCTGATGTAGGGTGACTGCTGGGGTACAGTGCTTCCCGAGACGTGGGCCACGGCGGCAGCAGCGGCCTCACCTGGGAACCTGATAAAAATCCAGATTCCAGCCCTAACCTCAGACTTCAGAGTCAGAATTCAGAATTTCTGGCCATGGGGCTTGGGAATTTGTGTTGAACCAAAGGATCCAGCTGATTCTGATCCACATTCAAATTTGAGAGGCACAGTCCTAGTAACAGTTTGGAAGCTGAAGTGGTTGGAGGGCGGGGGAAGGACAGATTGAAACTGCAGAGATCGTTCCAAATAGCTCAGCCCAGAAAAAACCAAAAGCCAGGGGCGTGAGTTTAAGTGGGACAGGATGCGCTAGAAAGACCTTTCTGAAACCTTATGTTTGGCAGGAGACAAGCCAAGGATATCTCCAGATATATCCAGATATCAAATCTCACCAATGACCGGAATTATCGGGGCGGCTTTTTAAAATTGTAACTTCCAGGTCCTACTCTTGCCTTAGCAAACAGAATCAGTATTCTGTTTGGGCTTTTCTTCCTCTGCTGTTCTTATGTCTTCTTTGTGTTTTGCATTTTCTGTTCATGGAATCTTCCCTCTGGCTAAAGTTGTTCAACTACATGCACTTTGTGGAGATTTCTGGTATAAGTACCACCTGCCCTCTTTAGAGGGGAAGACAACCTTAGAGCATTGGAGCTGGGCAGGGCCGTCACTATGCAGAGAACTGTGGTTCTCAATTAGATTTCTCAGACCAAAGTATTTCTAAAATGCTCCCTCGGTGATTCTAATGTGCTACCAGCACTAAGAACTGACAAGTGGTCCAAGAGCTTCGTTTTAGTGTGATGGAGTCCAAATCTCTCCTCCCCTGGAAGCGCTAATGGAGGAAAGAAGGTGAATGAGCTGATGAAATCTTGAGCCTTCTCACTTCCTATCTGTGGAGAAGTAGAGCAACACAGGGCTTAGCATCCCTGGGAAAACTGTGGAAAAGTCTGCCACATTAGAAGCCCTTTTCTCTGGTGGGTCCTGGAAAGATGCTAAAAAGATGAAGAGGGTTTCCCACCCTCCAAGATGTCGTGTTGAGTCAGGGTGATGAGTCCAGCCTGATGGGGGTTGGTTGTCCCCCTGACTGGGTCAAGTGGGCCTGTCTCACTTGAGAGAATCTCAAGGCACTTTGAGAACTCCTGCACTCAGGCTAAGATGTTAGCCCCAGGCTGGATGTTAGCCTCCGTCCCCCTTCATAGCACGAGGCTATAGAAAACTGAACTGAAAGCAACACCTAGCCTTAAAACTGGCCTCAGAATAAGGTGAGGAACATGTCAATTAGAACCCAGTACATGATAGAAGAACAATTGAATGTCTGAGCAGAGCTGTCGGCTTAAAGCGTGAGTGATTTCTGTCTACTCTACAGTGTTCCATGGCTAAAACCAAAACTCCACAAAACTAAACTAAAAGCAAATTAAAGGGGAAAGAAGGGAGCTGCAAACATGGACAAAGAACCTCATCTGGAAGAAAACATAAGCCAAGAAATAGAAGTAGATTTCCCATGAGTGCATCATGCTATAGGAGAATTTTTTTTTAATAATTCCAGAAAGTTCTCCACTCTTCAAGGAAATAGTTTAAGGAGAATGGTGAACTACAAACCAGATTCCAAAGAGTAAAGGACGGAGCATAGGGTAGTTAGGGCTCCATGATGATAAAGAGTAGAAAGAAGAAAAACATAAGTTTGAGGGTTTATCTAAGAGAGGAAATCATTATTTTTGTTATTTCTGTTATTATGAGATGGAATCATTGAGCATATTTGTAGGCTAAAGAAAACAAGTAATCAAATTAGTCTTATCAGTCTTGCCCTTGCATGAGGTATCTGGAGTAGCCAAACTCATAGAAACAGAAAGCAGAAGGTGTTGGCCAGGGGCCGAGGGGCAGGGGAGCTGGGGAGATGGCATCCAGTGGGCACAGAGTGTCAGTTTTGCAAGATGAAAAAGTTTCAGGGGTCTTTTGCACAACAGCGTGAATATACTTAACACTGGTGCGCACTTTAGAAACGGTTAAGATGGGACACTTTATGTTATGCGGGTTTATTATTATTTTTTTTACCACAATTATAAGCCAACAAATGAGTAAAATAAAATAGAAGTCCAAACAGCCACTTTTTATCACCTTGCTCGCCAGCAAGCTGCTCATCTGTTTAGAATGATCTTCGTTCTCTCTGATGGAATGTAAGAAATGACTCAGACTTAATCATTTTTTAAATAATAGGTTAATTGGGGCACCTGGGTGTTCAGTTGGTTAAACATCTGCCTTCAGCTCAGGTCATGATCTCAGGGTCCTGGGATCGACCCCTGCATGGGGCTCCCTGCTCGGCGGGAAGTCTGCTCCTCCCTCTCACTCTCTGTTCTCTCTCAAACAAATAAATTAATTAATTTTTAAAAATGCTAAAATAATAGGTTAATTACATTTGTTGTAAGTTAATGATAGATTACAAGCACTCTACCAGAACTTCATATACACGGAGCTCAGTAAGTGTTCATTAGCTGGCTGTGGATGGGCTGTGACTGGCTGTGGATTGGCTGTAATTGGCTTGACTGTGGCACACTTTGCTGGACAATCTAGAAGTGTTAGCTGGGTTCATCAGCTCACCAGCTGTGGCCTCTCTGTGGAGCAACAGCTTTGCCTTCTCATACATACCTGTCCCCAATCTACTCCAAAGCTCCGGCATCCATGTACATTCTGGAATTCTCACAGATGGATTTGGGAGGTAATTCTTACTCATTCTGTAGCAATTCCCCTGCTGGGCGTCCATGTTCCTACTTGGCTGTTTCTGTCATTACTGGAGCTGGAGATTCTGGTTCATAGCTCATGCCCCCAACCAGGTGGTCAGCAAGGCTCCTTCATGTAAGAACATCCAGAAATTTCAACCTGAAGGGGGAAGGACCTCAGGGATAGATCACCTAAGGGATGAATGAACAGGCTTGTCATTTCTCCTCTGTATAATATGAAGAGAGAACTTTTATTGGACTTAATAGCTTCCCCTTTTATGAAGTCTGCCTCTTCTAAGAAGGTACAAGATAGAGAGTCAAAAATTAAAAGCGTCTGTACCCATAGTCATAGTAACTTCTGATGAAAAGGACCAACAGCCATTTCAAAGGATAGACAGTTTAAAGATTTTATTTATTTATTTGGGGGGGGATGAACGGAGAGAGAGGGACAAGAAGACCCCATGCTGAACACAGAGCCTGACACAGGGCTTGATCCCACAACTCTAAGATCATGACCTGAGCCAAAATCAAGGGTCGATGCTTAACCAATTGAGCCACCCAGGCGCCCCCAAAGAATAGACAGTTTAGATCAAAGACCTGAGTCCAAAATGAAGCCATCATAAGCCAATCAACCTAGAAAGCAAATGTTTGGTGTGTCAGACCAACAGCACCCCCGGGAAAGGAATGGTTTCAAATTGAATGATTTTCTTAAAAAACCCAGTGGAAATCATAGTTTGCAAACAGTGTTATCTCATGGTTTATTGAGCATCGAAGCACAAACATTTTTGTATGCAGCATTTCTCTTTCTATCGATATTTATAATGGCTGTATGATATTCCACCCAGTGAATGAATGGCTTACATAGTTTTGCTAACCTTTCTCCTGTTCTGTCCCCTTGGCTGTTTCTGACACTGCACTATTAGAGGTAACCATGGAGATCATTTCATCCACGTAGATTTTTCTGCATTGTGAATTGTTTCCTTATAACAGATTCTCAGAAGGGGAATCATGAGGTCAAAGGGTCAATATTTTTGTCATCCTTGACCCACGCTGTCGGGTAAAGCTCGGTTTTACTCTGTCCCTGTTCACACTGAGTATTTTCAAATAATTTTTATTGTAATTAAGAGGAAGAAATGTTCATTTGCCCTCATCCTGTTACTGCTGAAATTGAACATTTTTAATATATTTTTATTAATTTTTCCCCTTTTTTGTGAATTGCTTATTTATATGATAGTGTAAACCAGTGGCAGAGGTGAAGTTTAATTCTGGAACCTTCAAATACCCTCAAACTCCTCTGTTCTCTTATCCCAACTACCTGTGGTGACCAGGCCAGAACAATCCCCGCAGTGCTCTACTGTCACAGCAGGCAACTCTGTGGGGGTATGTTCACGGCTGTGTTACCCACTTCCTTCCTCTTTTTTTTTTTTTTAAGATTTTATTTATTTATTTGACAGAGAGAGAGACAGCCAGCAAGAGAGGGAACACAGGCAGGGGGAGTGGGAGAGGAAGAAGCAGGCTCCCGGGGGAGGAGCCCGATATGGGGCTTGATCCCAGGACCCCGGGATCACGCCTTGAGCCAAAGGCAGATGCTTAATGGCTGACCCACCCAGGCACCCCAGATTTTATTCATTTATTTGAGAGAGAAAGAGAGCATGGGGTGGGGGGAAGGAGAAGCAGACTCCCTGCTGAGCAAGGAGCCCGACACAGGGCTGGATCCCAGGACCCTGAGATCACGACTTGAGCCAAAGGCAGATGCTTAACCTACTGAGCCACCTAGGCACCCCCCTTCCTTCTTCTTGCCGCCTTCTACCACCAATGAGAAGTGATACTGCCATTTCTGTGCTTGGAGGATTTTCTCCTAAAATCAGTGGTTCCCAACACTGACTGCACATTAGAATCATCTGGAGAACTTTTAAAATTCCCAATACCCAGCACATCCTGTGCACCAATGCAATCAGTCTCTGGGGTAGGACCTGGCATCAGTGCTCTCGAAAGCTCTCCTGAGGATCCCAAAGCACAGCCAACGTTGAGAACCACGGGTTTAAATCCAGGGTCATGGGAGCAGTATGCTAGGCACTCAGGGTGCAGAAGTCCATATGCAGGGGCTCCTACCCTCAGGGAGCTCACAGCTGGGAGGTTTGGATAGCAAACACACTCTAAATGCTGCAATACGTACGCTCAGAATATTATAGACATATATGCACGCTCACATATATATGGATGGGCCACTTAATTAACCATAACCTATAACTTCATTAACCAGTGGCATCAACTCTATAAAATTTTATACACTAAATTTTTGTCATTAAGACGTAAACTGCATGGAAACAAAGACTTCTTAAAAACACATGTCACAAAGGCTGAGAGAGTTTGTGACGATCTCCAGCTGTCTGCGCTACTGACTTAAAATATTGACTCTCCATATAGGGAACTGATTCTTCTAAAGGATGACCGTGAAGCCCTATCATTCTGCTTTGCCTAAGAAATGGTTGGTTATGTTCAAGATGCTGTTTTTATCAAGGCAAAATATATATGGACACATTGGAAAAAGCATTTTAAAATGAGGCAACAAAGGCTTTTCACTTGGTCTTAGGTCTAAACTCATTGCGCGCTCTCCCTCCCTGCCGTTTCTGCAGCGGTACCGATCGGTCTTTCCACTAGGTGGCGCTCTGGACAAATTCATGAGCGGCGCGCTTTGGAGAAGCTCCCCCCTCGTTCTGCGGCTACTCATTCACGGTCTGGAGCTAAAGCAATCCAAAGCGGTTTTCTTATCTTTTGCTAATTGAGAAATAAAGTTCGGTGCACTGGAAGAGTATTTATAACTATCAGTCCACATGTTGTCTTCAGAATTTTTAAAATCTACCTTATTATTTTATTGAATTCTGGTGCATTCCCCCCCCACCCCCCGATTATCAAGACAATTCTAGCTTTAAAACAACGTTACAGGCTTCATCTTACAGACATTTAGTCCCTGCCTTTTCTATTAAAGCCAATAATGAAATACAGCTCCCATTGTCTCTGTATAAAGATCCAAACACACATCAGACTTCAAAGAATTGGATTTATTTTTATGGGTTAAAGCATCTGAATGTTATCTGAGACAGAATTAAATGGCAAACATTCCTGACTCTTCTCAACAGAAATAGGACTGTCCTTGGCCCTGGGCCCGGCGGCTGAGTCCTCAGCTAGAATAATACACAGTATTCAGCAAAAGACAGGTCCAGCTCCGAAGCCCCACTCAGTGGTCGTGCAAATTCTCAGGAAGTCTGATCAGAGTTTCCGGAGGCAGCCGGTCACTGCCATTCCTCCCAGCTCGCCTGGAAAGGGCAGGATTTTTGAGGGTCCCGGAGGCCCAAAGGCCAAATCGTGTCCCATATTCATCCTCACCTCTCCACAGGCGCCGTCTCACAGGTTCTTCTTTCTGACTTTTATGTCGACAGAGACCATTAGAATGAGTCTGGGCTCTTCTGTTGTAAAACTAAGCTAGATACCCAGAGCCAGAGAAGGCTAAAGACATGTTTCGCTTTGGTCTAGCACTGGGAGAAATGTCACCTCAGGAAAACCGGATATTAATGAGCACAGAACACAACGGGAATATATCATCCTTCCGCTGGCAGAGGCCGAGAACCTGGCTGTCCTCTGAGCCTGCCTCAGCATATGTGAGCACTTGACATTCCTAGCCATGTCTTGGACGAGGATCTTGGTGCCTGAGGGTTTATATGGCACTATTTCTGATCGACACTTGACTCTCTTTTCTGTCACCCTCCAGGGACCGGGCCAGTCATGGAAAGGATTAGCCAACCCCCTTGCTTCAAAGTGTCCCTCAGTCTGCGGCTGAGGCTTTTACACAAACCCTGCTTCCCTCTTTCCAGGACGTGTTCTCCGAAGAGCATGGGGTACTTGCAATGAGCACACAGGTAAGTATGGATGGTGGAAAGAAAGAACCGAACACCGGCCAAGTCACAGCTTTTGAAAGAGCATAACACTCCGCTCAAGATGAGCTTCTCACCCCGATGAGGCATCTGGAGACATAGGATGGAGAACACTCCATACCAGATGGTGTTCTCCCTGTGTGAGGCCAGCCGACCGGAAATGACCCGGTGCTCATGGGAAAACAGGAGAGAGGGAAGCTTCCAGGTGAGTGAAGCCACTGGAAGTAAGGCTGACAAGAGTGTGGCTCTTCCTCGATGCCCCTCCTCCCTGCCTTCTTTGGGGGGCATGCAGGGGACTGAGGAGAGAGACTGAGACAACCCAGAAAAGGGCATGAGGTCAGGGTGTGGTTGGGACCAAACCGAATTCTTGCCAAGTAATCGTGTGCCAAGCACATTACATAGTCTCCTTGAATGCTCAAACCAACACTGGGTAAAATTATCTCAACTGCACACATGAGAAAATCAAAACTAAAGTGTTCAAATTTATATTCAGCCTCACACAGGAAGGCACCAAGTCTAAACCCAGAGCCCGGACTGTTTGCCTCCATGTCTCACGCTCTGTGCTGTGTCCCAGCAAGAGATGGGGCGTTCTGCTCAGTCTTCTGGCCTTTGTCCTCATCCTTCAAAGGGGGCAAAGGCGTATTCCTGAAGGAAGTGCTGGCTACTCCAAGGAACCAGGAATGTGGAAGGCACAGGATAAGGGACGAACTGTGCCCCGTTAAATGATAATTCAGGGCAACACAGCCGAGCCTAGTGGTTGAATCTGGTCTGTTTTTCCGTTGCAGCCAACACCTGTCTTTTTAAAGGACGGTGACACCTATTGCCGATACTCTTGTTTTTAAAATATGGAGACATAGCCCAGAGCTGCTTTATCCCCTTTTATTTTTTTAAAGATTTGATTTATTTATTTGAGCGAGCACGAGTTGGGGTGGGGGAGGGACAGAGGGAGAGGGAGAAGCAGACTCCCAGCTGAGCAGGGAGCCTGGCGCAGGGCTCCATCCCAGGGCCCTGGGATCATGACCTGAGCAGAAGGCAGACACTTAACCGACTGAGCCACCCAGGAGCCCCTAAAGCTGAGATTTAAAAGGGGCAGTTGAGGGGCGCCTGGGTGGCTCAGTCAGTGAAGCATGTGCATTCGGCTCAGGTCATGATCCCAGGGTCCTGAGATCGAGCCCCGGTCTGGCTCTCTGCTTGGCAGGAATCCTGCTTCTCCCTCTCCCTCTGCATGCCACTCCACCTGCTTGTCCTCTCTCTCTCTCTCTCTCTCTCTCTGTCAAATAAACAAACTAAATCTTTTTTTTTTTGAAGATTTTATTTATTGGACAGAGAGAGACATAGCGAGAGAGGGAACACAAGCAGAGGGAATGGGAGAGGGAGAAGCAGGCTTCCCACTAAGCAGGGAGCCTGACGCGGGGCTCAATCCCAGGACCCTGGGATCATGACCTGAGCCGAAGGCAGATGCTTAATGACTGAGCCACTCAGGCACCCCAACAAGTAAAATCTTTTAAAAAAAAATCTCAGCTTTAGTTCCTCAACAAATGAAAGATATACTTAAAACAGAAAAGAGTTTTTCTCACTAGACACAATATTCTAGTGTTTGTTCAATCTATATCCACAGCACTAAATACTCTTCACACTAAAGCACTTAACACAGAATTTTAAACAAAATATCTGACCCATTTTCATAAACTTGGCATAGCAGGCTTTTTTGCTGGGATGATATTTCCACTTGTTCCAGAAAGGTTCTGTCGAAGGAAACACACACCATAGTGTTCAAAGCATCATTTCTTCAATAAGAAACATGTGCACACCAAAATCATGAAGATTTGCATTACCTAAAAGAAGAGGTGACTTGGATTCCGTGACCTCAGTGTGAGTTCATAAGCTGATCAAAGGAAGAGACTGTTCCAGATACCTGTGGCCCTGGGATCCAGAAGTGATGTTCTTGCCTAAGGTGAACCACTCACAGCCCTTCCTTAGGCATTTTACTTCACTGTGAGACCAAGAAAGAGTGAGTCAGTCCTGCTCTCGTTGTGGCCTCAGCAAGTTGTCAACTTTGGGCTCATCTGTGATGGTAATGAGGTCGACAAGTAGACGGAAGCTGAGACGAAGCACAGATCCTTGTGAGAGTTCAAGGCTCTCAGGGGATTTCCTTGAGTCGAGCCCCATCCTTATCCCTTTCACTGTCTGGCTGCTGGTTTCCTCTGATTATGTAAGAAACGCCAGGATCCTATTAAATCCCTCTTTGTGCTTCAGCTAGTTTGAGTTGATCTTTTATCATATGCAAGGAAAAAAAAACCCAACTCATGACGAACGTACCATCAGACTGAAAATAGATGAATTATCTGTCTCAAGAAATTTTAGGGCTATGTCAGCATTTTAACTTCTTGATAGAAGGAGGCCAGCTTCTTTGATGAGAGCTGCCAAATGGCTGCTACCTTAAAAGGGCCCTGCAAGATCTGAGCAAGATGCAAGGAGTCAGAGGGTAGCTCTGTTATGGATCAGACATTTACATAAAAGGAAAGCATTCGGCCCATCTGCATAGGAGCGCACGGCCTGGCTGTTGGAAAATGCTAATAAGAATCCAACACTCCACCCTTGCGCTTGCGCATTGCCTAAAAAAGAACGCTGCACCGAGGAAGCTGGGAGACTGAGCCCTTGTCGGAAGAGATGACATTTTCAAAATCGGGTTCAGTAGAAAGGTGGAGGGGATCTAACCATGTTCCAGTCATGTCTATAACTAACAAAAGCACTTAGACAATTAGAGACTGCTTTGACATGAGTGAATGCCACTAGTCGTTTCTTTCCTGGACAAAACCCCTCAAACACCAGTCTATCACATTCGAAACTCTTTAAGCCCCTCCCTGTGAAGCCGTCTTGGGTAGAATCGGGTCCATCTGTAGGGAGGAGCAAGCAGGCAGGGAGGAAGGGGCAGGCTGGGGGAGAATGTTCTCCAGCTATACAGTAGGTCTGAGGGATGGGAGAGAGCTCAACACCATAGGTTGGCATCTGCCCCATGGGCCAGTTTTTCTGGAAGGAGAAGCCAAATCTCACCTGACAAGAGAAGAAAGGAAGAGCCAGCTCTAGAAAAAAAGACTTAACTTGGCAGCTTACTCTGGCCCCCATCCAGCACCACCGAGATGCCCCCACCCCCACTCTTGTGACGCCCCTACAGTGGTTGAATAGTGTCCCACTGCAAATCCATTGCCAACCAGAACCTCAGGATGTGACCTTGTTTGGAAATAAGGTCTTTGCAGGTGTAATTAGTTAAGAATCTTGAGATGAAACCATCCTGGATTTAGGATGGACCCTAAATGCAGTGACAGGTTCCTTACAAGAAGAGAGGGCACAGAGGGAAGGAAGTAGACATGGGAATGATATGGCCACAAGCCAGGGATGCCAGGAGCCCCCAGAAGCTGGAAGAAGCCAGGAAGGATTTTTTCCGAGAGCCTCCAGGAGGAGCCTGGCCCTGATGGCACCTTGATCTTGGGCTTCTGTCTCCCAGAACTGTGAGAAAATACTTGTCTATTCTTTGGAGCCACCAAGTTTGTGGTCATTTGTTACAGCAGCTACGGGACACTAGTGCAGTCTGAAAGCTTGGTAGGGACCTCTCCCCACTCTCCCCATGCCAAGCACACCAGAGCACCCACACACACCTCCCTTCTCCTACACACCTTCTTCTCTCCCCCCACCGTGCCTCCTCTCCGCCCTCCTCTTGCTCATCCTAATAGCAAAGGCCTCATTTCCTAAACATGGCTCAGGTCAGTTAAAGGTTCAAAGAAAATTAATTTGATCGAATCCAATCTCATCCAAATAGATGATACCATCATTTGTCCAAAAACATTCCCAGTTTTAGAGAGAATCCTTATGAACAAATCTTTAACCAGTAGAATTTCCTATATGAGAAGAGCATTTGAAGAGTAGACATACTTCCGTTCTGAAGAGGAAGGGTCTGTCCCGGGGTTCTCTTGGTTCAGCGCACAGGTGGCTTTAGGGGGACCTCAGAGCAGGAACTCAGTCCTTCCACTTCCCACCCAGTTGATTCCCATCAGCCAAGATCATGTCAAACACGTGTCCCTGATCTTGGCTGTATGGATTCCACCGCCATCTACCCAGCCCCAGCCCCAACCCCACAAAGACAGGAGAGCTCAAACAGAACTTAGAGATCCTCTCATTCAAAGGCCCCATTTTATCGATTAGGAAAAACAGCACATGAGTGGCGGGATCAAGACAAGAACCAAGGTCTCTTCTATTCTAAAGATGGTCACCGGGTTTGCGGAGCGGTCACCATGTGCCAGACACTGTGCGTGGTATTTTGGGTACACTGGAGTGTTGTGTTGCCTCTGCAGTGAGAGCCACAGAACGTTTAAAAATGTGCAGGAACGGTCCATGCTCAAACAGGGGAAAAGACAAGAAGACAGTGTAATACTTCTTTCCCCACTGAGAACCTTTTAGCTCATTGGTTTGGAAGGCATCTGAGTGACCCAAATCTTTCTGGTCTCTCTTCCTTTGTCTCCTTCACTCAGAATCTTTTTGACCTTTTCTACCCTTGTTCTCCCCCGCAGGTTGGTTGCCCTGTGGGGGCAGGAAGCACAGTGGGCTCCCAAGTGCTTGGAATGTTCTGGAAGGGCTTGCAAGCCCTTACATGAGTCCAAAGAGTAGCGCCCTCTTGTGGAACGTCTGCAGGAGCGCGCCCCTCCTCTTGCCAACATGACCCCGGCTCAGGGCAAAGCTTCAGGGCTGTGCAGTTGTCCACACAAAGCCTTGGCCTTTCTCCTTGTCTTACTCCAGACGCATTCAGCACCTAGACTGGGGATGGTCAAGGAGAGGGAGGAAAGGGGAGCAAGAGCAAAAAGAAATGTCCACCTGCGGCAGTTACTAGTGTTAACCCTGTGACAAGAGAGGAGTCTGAAGTTGAATGAGGCTGAGGAACTTCATGGAGAACTGGGAGGGCATGAGGCCAACTTCAAACCTAGGTCTGTTTTTATCGGCCCCGCCACATTTGTTCTCTGGAGAGTTGAAGCATGACTCCCCAGGGAGCTTGGCGCCAGACCTCTGCTCCCTTAGTGTCTCCTACCGACCCCAGGAGCCACCTCTGCGTCGGTCTTGCCCGTGTCAGGACCCACCAGAGGATAAGGGTTAATTTTGGAAGTGGGGTGAGCTCTGAAGAGCTGAGGAGTCAACTCTGCTTTTGTCTCCCACGGTTCATGCCCGTGGCCCATCGGCATGGCTCAGGCTCCATCACGTATAACCCAGAGGCACAGCTGTGTGGCTCATATTGTCCAGGGCACACTAGCCTGGAGTGAACACGCCCCTGCAAGCAATAATAAAAATATGTCTCTGGGGGCGCCTGGGTGGCTCAGTCTGTCCAGCATCCAACTCTTGATTTTGGCTCAGGTCATGATCTCAGGGTCGTGGGATCGAGTTGCCAGCAGGCTCCACACTCAGCAGGGAGTCTGCTTCTCTCCCTCTCCCTCTGCTCCTCCCCCTGCGCGCGCTCTCTCTCTCTCAAATAAATGAATGAATAAATCTTAAAAAAATATTTCTCTGCCTCTGCAGTCCCCTCTTTCCCAGGACCTCTTGATCCCCTTTCCTACCCCGAGCACCCCTCCCCTTTCCACACCAGAGTACTTCACCCATGTTTAGTCACATACCTTCTCGAGTGCCCCTGCTTGCATGAGACAGGATGGGACCACAGCACCTGCAGCAGTCGCCTGCCAGAGCTGGCCCCAGCCCCCCTCCCCAGGCAGCACTGCCTCTGGTCAATGCCCCCCAAAGCATCATATTGTGGGACCTTGGAAACAGAATTTCCTTCAATGCAAACACGGATTCCTTTACCTAGATCAGTTGTTCGAGGTTGTTACCTGAGATTTTTTATTTCTTGGGGTCTCGGACATAAGCTATATGTGTGTGCCTGTTCTTCCCTTTTTATTCCTTCCTGCTGCTTGAAAAAGAGACATGGTGGCTGGAACCAGAGGAACCAACCTAGACCATAAGGTGACCTTTGAAAATAAGGTCGTGGATTACTGATCATCAAGCCGGAATAAAGGATTTCTAAGTTTCTGAGGCCATGGGTACTCTACCAACTGGCCTGTTTACTTCCAGAGTCTAAAGTGAGAGAGAAAGAATTTTCTATCTCATTTGAACCACTGCTATTTTGG
This sequence comes from Ailuropoda melanoleuca, assembly GCF_002007445.2. Classification (NCBI taxonomy): domain Eukaryota; kingdom Metazoa; phylum Chordata; class Mammalia; order Carnivora; family Ursidae; genus Ailuropoda; species Ailuropoda melanoleuca. The sequence continues at coordinate 9,743,013 of NC_048222.1, read as the reverse complement.
GGTTTGTACCTCACCGCTGAACCAAGTCCCGCTAATATCCTTTAGCTTTTTGTGTGTACTTAATGCTCTCAGTGAAGTGTGTTTTCTTTGTAAGTGACAGAAGAGCAGGCCAGTTGGGGATTCAAGCAACAAAACATTTAATAGTCTTCCCATGACAAGTCTTGAGGTAGGGAGTTTCAGAGTCTGTTCTATAACTCAGTATCACCAGGACACGAAGACGGTATTTCTGTGGTTCCCTTGGCCTGCTACCTCTGGTCAGAATCTGGCTGCAGCTGCTCCTTCTCAAACAGCAGCATCCAAAATGGGAAGGTACTCTCTTCTGTATCAGCTAAGAAAATCTTTCTCATAAACCCATAAGCCCATTTCCCCTTATACCTCACTGCAAGTGCCTAGTTCGGTCATGATCAAGGGGGAATGGGATTTCCAAAACTGGTTTAGGCTATGCCTATTGATTCCCCAGGGTCAGGCACATCGCCATTCAAGCAAAACCACGGTTCCATTAGCAAAGAAGGGAGGGTAGATATTGGGGAGGCAACCACCCATGTCTGCCCTATGAATTCAAAAGAGCACGTTGTGGGATAAAGGCATTTGGGTCCTTGATATGGTTTCACTACACAGTTGTAGTGACGTCATTCTGAAATGCCAACGCTCAGTTTATTCGCTTGGGGCTTGTAACTTCTTCCTTTACAGTACACTTATCCCGTGATCTAAGGCTAAGGAAGAGCTAAGCGGACAGTATTTCCTTAAACTTACAATTAGGAAAGATGATGATTTAATCTTTTATGCGCTCAGCCCAAATCAACCTCAAGCCCAGAGAGAAAAAAAAAAAGCTATATATTTTAAGAAATACCAACGTCAAGGGCTCCTGAGCCATTCCCTGTCATTCCAAGTTATTGGTTCTCTTCTCCAACACTGCGTCTGCCCTCCTTCCATGGCTGTCTCTGCTCTCCCCTCGCCCCCACCATGCACCACCTCCCTCTTCCTCCAGACTTGCCCTATGCCTCGTTGTTGTTGTTACTGTTCTTTTTCTCTTTATTTCTTTTGTCTTTCTTGGTCCTTCGTCCTCCCCCACCCCCCCGCCTTCCAACTGTGCCCAATGGTGAAGGGTTTCTGGTGGGAGCCGTTGTTTCGCTAGATTTGTTTCATGTTCATTATCCTTGATCCTGAAAGCAGGTGAGTTCAGCATTTGTGCCCTGCCCTTGCAGAAAAAGCTTGCACGAAATTAAACTAAACTGAATGAAAACAAGACAAAACAAAAAACAAAACAAATCCCAACCTTCCCCATTTCTGTCACGTGACTGATTAATTCCATTCAGTATTTGGTCTTATGAGGGAAAGAACTAGCAAAAAAGCAGTATCCTATTAAGCTCTCTTCTTTGATTTGATCTAATGAATTCAGGCAAGCTCTGGCAGACAGCGCAAAGCCATATGGGCTGTCATGAAGCCCAGCAAATATTCATGTAGCTGGATCCTCTCAGGTACTTGGCTACCATCACAGAGAACTGGCTTGGACCCAGCACTCAGCAGGAGATTCCCACAAGGGGAGGTGATAGGAATGAGTTGTGTCTTCCCAGAGTCGAAGCCCTAACCTCCAGCGTGACTGAATTTGGAGACAGGACTCTTAGGAGGTAATTAAGGTTAAATGAGGTCACAAGGTTGGGCTCTAACCCAACAGAACTGTGGCCTTATAACAAGACAAAGATCTCTCTCTCTGTGTCTCTCTCCTTTCCTCCTTCCCTCCCCCATTTCTCTCCCTCTCTCTCTCCCCTATCTTCCTCTCTCTTTCTCCCTCCCTCCATCCCCTCTCTCTCCCTCTCTCTTTCCCCTCCCCCATCTCCCTCTCTCTTTCTCTCTCTCTCCCTTCCTCCCTCTCTCCTCTTACCATTACCATATGAGGACATATCAAGAAGGGGGCCATCTGCAAGCCAGGAAGAGGGTTCTCATCAGAAACTGAAATCAGCTGGTACCTTGATCTTGGACTTCCCAGCCTCTAGAACTGTGAGAAATATATTTCTATTGTTTAAGCCCTTCAGCCTATGGTATTTTTATGGCAAATTGAGCAGACTAATACAGGGGCATAGTTTCAAAGCAGAGTGTTGAGGGACAAGACTAGAACAACATGGTGCAATTTCCCCATCCAACCTCCCCCCAGCCTGAAGCAAAAGTCCCACCTTCCCAGGAGCTGGGGTGGCTCAGTCAGTTAAGCATCTGCTTTTGACTCGGGTCACGATCTCGGGTCCTGGGATCGAGCCCCACATCAGGCTCCCTGCTCAGTGGGGAGTCTGCTTCTCCCTCTCCCTCTGCCCCTCCCCCCACCACTGGTGCTCTCTCTCTCTCAAACAAATACATAAAATCTTTTTCAAAAATGTCCCACCTCCCTGTGTGGGCTCTGTTTGTGCATCCATGACTCAACAGAATAAACTTTGACTTCTGGGGGTGGGGTGGGGAGGACATGAACTTCCCTGAAATAAATTCTCTCTTTCCCATCTATTATTACTAGGGTGATTTCTTTCTTTTTAAATTTCATCCATAAAATTTTTAACGTGTATCTCTGAAATATAAGGATTCTTCAAAAATAACCATAGTTATTGCTTCCCAAGAAATTAAGTCATTCATCAATATCATCAACTATTTAGAATCCAATATTCACATTAATAATTGCTTCATGAATGCATTAATGGCTGTCTTTTCATTCTTACACATTGTTTATTTGAATCAAGATCCAAAAAGCACATCACTGGCAGTGGTGACAAAGTTCCTTAAGTCTCTTATAATCTACAGTGTTGTCCTCTTTAAATCGTTTTCTGTCCTTTAATTTTGTTGTTGTTGTTGCATGTGTTGTGGAAAAGCAGGGTGATTCGTCCTGTTCAGGAGTTTCCCTGTTTGGATTTGCTTCTTATACCTCCATGGTGTTTTAACATATCACTCTTTCCTTTGTAATTTCCTGTAAGTGGTTGGTTGGATCAGATTTAGGGTGACATTTTTTTAAAGATGGCTTTATAAACAGAGTTGAGGTCCTCCATGTGGAGATCAATTGTTTCTGTTTGTCTGACATTGGCATCTACCAATGAGTAATGTGTAGATACATTACTTCATTGAGGGATATAAAATGATAATATGCTATCAATCCTTCTTCATTTATTAGCTGGAATAATTCTATAGAGGAACAGTGCTTCATGTACTATTTAACCAGTGATACCGTTTAGAGAAACATCAGGATAAGTGCTTGATTGTTTCCCTTTGTGTATTAGCTTCATATTAACGTGTTGGTTCACCCTTGTTCCCCAAAGGCAAACACTTGGCAATGAGTCTGTGTTGATTTTGTTGGTTTTGGTGTTGTTCCATCACAAGCTTGCGGATTTTAACCTATTTTATGTGCTTCAATCTATTGCACTTCCTCTCTTTTGTAAAAAGATTTATTTATTTGAGAGAGAGAGAGCACGTGTGCAAGCGGAGAAAGGACAGAGGGAGAGAGAGAGAATCTCAAGCAGACTCCCCGCTGAGTGTGGAGCTGACGCAAGGCTCGATCTTATGACTCTGAGATCATGACCTGAAATGAAACCAAGAGTCCATTGATCAACCCACGGAGCCACCCAAGCACCCCTGCACTTGTTCTCTTTGATGATGTTTATTTTTTTTTATTAATTTTTGCTAAAGAGAGAGCACGTGTGCGCAAGCAGGGGGAGGAGCAGAGGGAGAAGTAGACTCCCTGGTGAGCGGGGAGCCCAATGCAGGACTCGATCCCAGGACCCTGAGATCATGACCGACCGGAAGGCAGACACTTAACAGACTGAGCGAACCAGGTGTCCCTCTTTGATGATGTTTAAATTGCTCAACCTTTAGCCGGGAGCCTCTTCAGGTTGGCCCCTAAGTCCTTCTGATGTGTCTTAGTAAATAAGTTCTTTGCCATCTTCCTTTCTTCCCTCATTTCTGATCTAAGAAGATATTCCAGGTTTCTCCTGTACATTTCCTGACCCAGATCTCGAATCAATCATTTCTCCAAGGAGCACTTTCCTTTTAGTGGGAAATGGTTTTGCAGGATCACCATCTGTCTGCTGAAGATACTCATTGCTATGAGGTTCATCATTATTTTCTTGGCTATTTCTGCAGACAGAACTAGAAAGTTTTTCTAGAAGAAGTTTAAAAATTTTTTAAAAGATAAACTACGGGGCACCTGGGTGGCTCAGTCGTTAAGAGTCTGCCTTCGACTCAGGGTGTGATCCCGGTTCTGGGATCGAGCCCCACATCAGGCTCCTCTGCTGGGAGCCTGCTTCTTCCTCTCCCACTCCCCCTGCTTGTGTTCCCTCTCTCTCTGGCTGTCTCTCTGTCAAATAAATAAATAAAATCTTGGAAAAAAAAAAGGAGGTGTCAAGCCTCAATTATAAAAATAAATAAATAAAAGATAAACTACATCAGGAGAATATAGTGAACCTCCAATTCAAATTTAGGACTAAATGGTTTATTTAGCCTCTTGTATCTTAAATATGGCCTTTTTCCTGTACCAGTAAAACTGGTTGTCAAGGACACTGGAAATGATAGAATTAGAATATCACACCATTATTCATTTGCTTTATCCCGCAGTAGATCCAGAACAGTCTTAGAGAAACAATGCCACTTCTCACCATTCCCAGACAATACAAATTCTGAAACCAGTGTTAAGATCTTTCCCCCTTTATGTTTTGTCCTTATAGTATATCCCACTGGGAGTCTACTGTTAAATTATTGTGTTTAAAGCCTCTTGGAATAGTTCTTCTTTGTGTGGCCATCTTTCAAAATGTAGCTCTGAGAGGTCTGAGGAGGACCGAGCCAGAACAGAGATTAAGGACTTGCCTATGGAAGGACCGTTATCCTTCTGAGAACCACATGCTCTCACATCCAGTTTAATTTTATTCTCTTGATTCCTTCATGTCGTTTCCCTAACTCCCAGCCACCCCCAACCTTCAGTATCTCCCTTCATGCTTGGGTCCTCCAACACTACCTTCTGACATCCCAGTGGTTGGGTCCCTGCGCCATAGGAATCTTTACCTCCAAGAGTTACAAAAATATGTTCACACACCTTTTTAAAAAAATTGTTTAAAAATAGATGTTATTTCTTGGAGCACCTTTAGGTTCACAATAATGTTGAACAGAAGGCACAGAGATTTTCCGTATTCCCCCTGTCCCCATTCATGCATGGCCTCCCCCATTACAACACCCCCTCCCCACAGAATGGTGCATTTGTTACAACAGATGAACCTACACTGACACATCATTACAGCCCAAAGACCATAGTGTCCATTAGGACTCACTCTTGGTAGTGTACTTTCTATGGGTTTGGACAAATGTCGCCATGGCATGTATCCATTATTATAGTATCATATAGACTAGTTGCACTGTTCTAAAAATCCTCTGTGCTCCTCCAAGTCATCCCTCCCTCTTTCTCTGCTCACCCCAGGAATCCACTGATTTTTAAATATCTCCATAGTTTTGCCTTTTCCAAAATTTCCTATAGTTGGAACCATACTGTACGTGGCTGTGTCAAATTGGTTTCTTCCACTTAGTAACATTCACTTAACTTTCCTTTATGTCTTTTCGTGGCTTGATAGTTCATTTCTCTTTAGTGCTGAATGCTATTTCATTGTCACAATGTGCTACAGTTTATTTATTCATTCACCTATCGAAGGACACGTTGGTTGCTTACAGATTTTGGTAATTATGAATAAAGATACTGTAAACATCAGCATACAGGCTTTGTGTGAACATAAGTTTTTCATTCTTCTGAGAAAATATCAAGGAGCATGATTGCTGGGTTATATGGTAAGAGTGTGTTTAGTTTTAGAAGAAATGGCCAAATATGTTCCAAGTGGCTGCGCCATTTTGCATTGCCACCAGCAACCAGTGAGAGTTCCAGTTGCTCTACATCTTTGTCAGCATTTGGTGTTATCAGTGTTTTGGATTTGGGCCATTCTTATTAAGTGTCTAGTGATATCTCATTGTTTGAATTTGCGTTTCTCAGATGACATATGACGTGGAGCATCTTTTCACATGCTTTTTAAAATTTTTGGTGAGGTGTCTGTTAAGGTGTTTGGCTCCTGTTTTAATCAAGTTGTTTATCTTCTCATTGTGGAGTGTTAAGTGTTCCTTCTACAATGTGAAAATCCTTTATCAGGTATAGCTTTTGCAAATAGTTTCTCTCCCCCAGTCTGTGGCTTATCTTTCCCTTCTCTTGACAGTGTCTTTGCAGAGCAGGAAATGTTCATGGTAAGGAAGTCCAGCTCATCAGTTCTTTCTTTCACGGATCATGTATTGGTGTTGTAATTAAAAAGTTATCACCAACTCCAAGGTCATCTAGATTTCTCCTTTGTTATCTTCCAGGGTTTACAGTTTTGTGTTCCACATTTAGGTCTGTGATCTATTTTGAGTTAATTTTTGGGTAGAGTGTAATGACTGGGTCTAGATTCATACACTTTTTTTTGCATGTGGATGTCTAGTTGTTTCAACGTTCTCTGTTGAAAAAACTGTCTTTGCTCCATTGTATTGCCTTTGCTTTTTTGTCAAAAATCAGTCAACTCTATTTCTGGGGGTTTACTTCTGGGCTCTCTATTCCATGCTATTCATCTATTTGTCTACTTTTTCTCCAAAACCACAGTGTCTTGATCACTGTAGCTTTTTAGTAAGTCTTGAAGTTAGGTTGAGTACAATCCTCCAACTTTGTTCTTCTTCAATATTGTGTTGCCTGGTCTAGGTCGTGTGCCTCTCCATATGAACTTTAGAATCAGTTGCTCTCTGCACAAAAACTGGGATTTTAATTGGGGCTGCCCTGAATCTATAGATCAAGTAGGGAAGAACTGATGTGTTGACAATACTGAGTCTTCCCATTCACGAGCATGAAACATCTCTCCATTTATGTAGTTCTTTGATTCACACACCTTTGATGCAGTCATTTCATTTCTGATAAGTAAGTCACCCAAAAAAGGGAAAAAAAAACATATATGCAGCATTGATTTTAATAATTCATGGCCAAGGTAATTCTGAAACTTTAAAATGAATACAAAGTTTCCGAGGAAACATATTTAAAATGTAGACTTTTTTAAATAAAAAAGGAATTTAGGCATTTTATTTTCAATTTTTCTTTTGATAAGTAAAATGTAGATTGCATTTGTGGCTTTATTTTTTTTTAAGATTTTATTTATTTATTTGACAGAGAGAGAGAGACAGCCAGCGAGAGAGGGAACATAAGCAGGGGGAGTGGGAGAGGAAGAAGCAGGCTCCCAGTGGACAAGCCTGATGTGGGGCTTGATCCCAGGGATCCATCCCCGGACTCTGGGATCACGCCCTAAGTCGAAGGCAGATGCTTAAGGACTGAGCCACCCAGGCGCCCCTCTATTTGTGGCTTTAAAGTACATTTCCCTGAACACCAATTCAGTTGAGCACCTTCTCATATGCCTATTGGCTATTTTATTTCCTTCTTTGTGATGTGTCCCTTTCTGTGGGAATTTTTCTCATTTGTTTTCTGAGTTCTGTTTTTTCCTTATTAATTTGTAAGAATTTTAATATAATCAAGATCCTAGACTGACTTTCTGGTAATACATGTTGCAAATATTTTTTTTTCTATTCTGTGTTTTGTGATTTCAGTCTCTATGATGTCTTTTGATTAACAGAATTCCTAATTTTGTTGAAGTTAAAATTAGCAAGTTTCTCCTTCTTCATTAAGAAATTCTTAACTATTTTTGAGTCATTGAAGTTTTCCCATCTTCTATATGCTTTATAATTTTGCCTTTTGCATTTTGATCTCTTATCTACTGGGACACAATTTTTACGTATGATATAAGTGAGGGTTTACTTTTACTTTTTTCCATATGGATTACCTACTTATCCCAGGAGTACCATTTGAAAAGCTCACCTTCCCTCACTGATACACAAAGCCACCCTGGTCACATAGCAACTTTCTATATGAGCATAGATCTGTTTCCGGGTTCTCTATTCTAGTCCATCAGTCTGTTTACAATCCTGGCATCAGTACCTCACTATCTAATCCCTGTAGCTTTACACCATATGGAAGGACAAATTCACCCCTTGGATTTCCCTTCAAGAGAGTTTCGATTATTTTTTTATCGTTTGCATCTCCTTATACCTTAGAAGCAGGAGTCAATCTCAATAAATAATCTGATATAATTCTTATTAGGATTGAAAGATCTATAGTTCCATTTAGGGAGAATTGACATGTTTAACTAATACCAAATCTTCCAAAACATGAACATGGTATGATATAGCTTTCCACTTATATAGGTCTTCTTTAATGTTCAATAAAGTTTTATTATTTTCTCCATAAATATATTTTGCACATACACACACACAAACACACACACACACACACACACACACACACAAAAGATCCTTTGCACATCTTTTCTTAGATTTATTCTTAGGTCTGCTGTATGTTCAACTTAAAAGTATCTTTTTTCTTGCTTTTCTTTTTTTTTTTTTTAAGATTTTATTTATTTATTTGACAGAGAGAGAGAAAGCCAGCTAGAGAGGGAAAACAAGCAGGGGGAGTGGGAGAGGAAGAAGCAGGCTCCCAGCAGAGCAGGGAGCCTCATGTAGAGCTCGATCCCAGGACCCTGGGATCACGCCCTGAGCCGAAGACAGACACTCAACGACTGAGCCACCCAGGCCCCCCTTTTCTTTATTCTCTGGTTGTTTGTAACTAGCACATAAAGTATGAATAAATGATGCATGTTAATTTTGCATCTAGCAACCTTGGTGATTCTTTTATTAATTCTGTAATTACCTGTATAGTCTTTTGCATTTTCTATACACATTATTGTATCATTTACAAATAATGACAGTTTTGTTTCTTACTTTCCAATATTAATACCTTTTATATCTTTTTCTTGTCTTACTACCTCAGCTTGAACCTCTGATGGATAGAAGTGATGATAGTGGATATCTCTGTCTGATCCCAAACAGAGGGAGACCTTTCTTTTTTTTTTTTTAAGATTATTTATTTATTTATTTGACAGAGCTAGAGACAGCAAGAGAGCGAACACAAGCAGGGGGAGTGGGAGAGGAAGAAGCAGGCTCATAGCGGAGGAGCCTGATGTGGGGCTCGATTCCATAACACCGGGATCATGCCCTGAGCCGTAGGCAGACGCTTAACAACGCTGCCACCCAGGCGCCCCGAGACCTTTCATTTTAAAAGAATTTTTAGATATCCTGAAAAACAAAAGAAAGTTTCCTTCATTAGTTATTTTAAGGTATTTTCTAAATTATTATTATAAGTGGGTGCAGAATTTTATCAGTGTTTTAATCTATCCAGAAAACAATATGATGTATCTTCTGTAAGAATATAATGGTTAATTATATCAGTTGATTTTTCTAATGCTAAATCACCTTGTATTCTTAGGACAAGCCTAACTTCGTCATGACGTGCTGTCCTCTTAAAAACATTGTTGGGAACAAACATATTGATGGATTTGATTTTTTTAGGAATTTACATTTTTACATATTAATTTTCTTCTCAAATATTTATTGAGCACTACAATGTGTCAGGCACAGTTCCACATCAACAAAACAAACCAGGATTCTTGCTCTCATGAAGTGTAAATTTCATCAGGGAGAGACGTCAAAGAATAATTGAACATCATTCATAAGTCTTATTCAGTGTGTTAGAAGATGAAAAGTACTATGGAACAAAGAAAAATGGAATAGGGGATGGAGGATAGGGAGATCTAAAGATAGACTGGGGGATATAGTAGAATAAGGTGATGAGAACAGGTCTTGTTGAAAAGACAACTGCTAAGAAAAGAGTTCAAAGAGATCAGGGGTATTAGCTATGTGGCTATCAGGTGGATAATGTTTAGGAATAGGGAAAAGCCAGGTAAGGGCAAAGGTCCGTGTGGCTGGACTGGAGTAAGCAATGGGAGAACCAGTAGGTGAGCTGGTCAGAATGTTAAAGGGCTAGATCATGTGGGGTTGTGTCAACTCTCGAAGGCTTTTGGATTCTCTGCGTGACCTGGGAGCTATTGCAGAGTTTCAGGCAGAGACTTGACAGGATCTGACTTGCACCTTAAAAGGACGGCTCCAGCAGCTGAGTTAGGAATAGACTATAAGTTAGTAAGCATGGAAACAGGGAGAACAGTTAGGATGCTATTCGAATAACCCAACAAGGAAAGATGGTGGTTCAGGGGAGGGTGATAGCAGTGGCAGTGGTAAGCAGTGGTTAGATTCTGGATATATTTTGAAGGTTGAGGCTACAGGATTTCCTGATGGATTACATGTGAGGTGTAAGGATTGGGGGAGGAGGATAAAACTGGCTTCAATTTTTTTTCAAACATGTCGCTGGAAATGCACCCATTAATTCATGTACAGCAGATAAAATCCCAAGTTCATTTTGGTATATGTTGAATTTGAGGTTTTTATTAGACAGTCAAGTAGCATTGCCAAGTAGGTAGTTAAATCTTGAAATTGAAAGAGAAGTCTGAGCTGAAAATATAAATTTGGAAGTCCTCAGCTTATAAATGATATTTAAAATTAATTGTCCAGATGAGATGACCAAGGAAATAAGTGTACATAAAAATAAGAAAAGAGGGACCAAGGATTCACTCTGAAGACCTCCAACATTAAAAGTTTGGGGAGAAGAGAAGGAATCTGCAAAAGAGACAGAGAATGAGGAAACAGTGAGGCAGATGGAGAACCTGGTAACTATGCTGTCATGGAAGTCAAAGGAAAAGGTCTTCCAAGAAGAAAGGAAAAATGCACTCTTACTCTGTCAAATGCTACTGATGGGTTAAGTAAGATGAGGGTAGAGGTTAGCCATTTAATTTAGCAAGGTCATTTGATGACCCGACAAGCACTATTTTGGAAGAGTGGTAGGAGAAAAGCATGAGTGAGAGGAGAGAGACGGGAGTAGAGGAATGGTTAAACTCTGGGCTATAAAGAGAAGCAGAGAAATGGGTAGATGGAGATTTAGGGCAAAGACAGGTTTTTTCCCCCTAGAATGGAGAAATAAGCATATGTTTGCATGCTCATGGAAATAACCTGGTAAAGAGTAAAAAATCAAATATATAACAAGGAGGGGAGAATTGATAAAGCAATGCCCTTAAGTAGGAGAGAGGGATAGGACCTAGTGCACAAAGGGAGGGATTGTGTTAAATAGACGGGAGCGTGGATAAGTTCATTATATTAACAGACAGGAAGTTTGTGGGCCAAAGGAGGGTCTTATAGGGAGTGAGTTGGTTGGCAGAGGTCTGTGGAAATTCTCTTGTGATTTGTCTCAAGTTTCTTAGTGAAGTAAGAAATGAGGTCATCAGCTTAAGTGCTAGAGTTAAAAAAATTTTAGGACAAAGTTGTTCATATTCTCTTATTATTTGTAAAATAACTACAGCTCCAGTAGTGGAAACTCATTTTCATTCCTGTTATTGGCTGCCTTCTTTTTTGTTGTTGCTCTTAACGCATTTCACTGCACATTGTCAGTATTATTTTTTTTTTCAAAACACCATCTTCTTCCATTATTGATTCTCTTATGATTTCTCCATTTATTGTCTATTTTACGTATTTCTGTACTTTATTTCCTTCCTTGCATTTTTGTGTGTGGGGAGAGGTTATTTTGTTGATTGTTTCCTAACTTCTTGTGACAAATGCTTAGCTCATGAATTTCAAGCACTCTTCTTAGCTAGTATATATTTAAGATTTAAAACTTCCCTTTAAAGGGGCGCCTGGGTGGCGCAGTCCTTAAGCGTCTGCCTTTGGCTCAGGGCGTGATCCCAGCATTCTGGGATCGAGCCCCACGTCAGGCTCCTCTGCTGTGAGCCTGCTTCTTCCTCTCCCACTCCTCCTGGTTGTGTTCCCTCTCTTGCTGGCTGTCTCTATCAAATAAATAAAATTAAAAAAAATTTTTTTCCTTTATAAAATGTATTAACTAAATTCCACAAGCAGCTAAACATATACTAGTATTATAATCACTCAGTTCAAAATATTATCTAATTTCTATTTTATAGTTCCTTCTTTAATCCACTTATTACGTTGAGGTGCATTTTTTAAATTTCTACTCATTTTTCTTATTGATTTTTTGTTTAATTATATTACATTTAGAACGAAGCTCTGTAGAATTTCACTTCTTCAAAAATTATTAGGACTTACCATGCGAACTCGTATTTGGTCCTTTGCTATAAATGTTCTACATGTGCTAGGAAAAATTATGTACCCTGCAGTTGGTGGGGACAGATTTCTGTCCATGTTCATTAGGTCAAGTTTGTTAATAATGCTATTAAAATCTTCTGTACTTTATCTAATACTTATGTGCTAAATTTATGAATTACCAGGAGGTCTATGCTAAAAACCTTCTGCTATGACTGCAATTATCTCCTTTTTCCTTACATTTCTGTCAATATGTTTTCTTATACTTTGAGATTAGGAGATTAAGTTATATGTCAAAAATGCATTTTGGGGGGTACCTGGGTGGCTCAGTCGGTTAATCATCGGAATCTCGGTTTCAGCTCAGGTCTTGATCTCAGGGTCCTGGGATTGAGCACCACGTGGGGCTGTGCACTGAGTGGGCAGTCGGCTTAAAGATTCTCTTCCCCCCAAGGTGTGCCTGGGTGGCTCAGTCGTTGAGCATCTGCCTTCGGCTTAGGGCGTGATCCTGGCATTCCAGGATTGAGTCCCACATCAGGCTCCTCCCCTGGGAGCCTGCTTCTTCCTCTCCCACTCCCCCTGCTTGTGTTCCCTCTCTCGTTGGCTCTCTGTCAAATGAATAAATAAAATCTTTAAAAAAAAAAAAAAGATTCTCTCCCCCTGCCCCTCCCTCCAACTCACGCTCATGCACACTCTCTGTCTCCAAAATAAATAAACAAATCTTTAAAAACAAAACAAAACAAAAACGAACAAAAACAAAAAACCAAAAAATGCATTTGGGCACTTAATTCATTTATAATAAATGTAATTAGTAATATATTTTGACTTATATCAACCATATTATTTTGTACTTCATATATGTTCTACCCATTCTACACTTTTTTTAACCCTTACATACCTACTTAATAAAGCCTAAAATTAATCAGACGACTTAACCTCTAGACATGAGAACCAAGAAACTCAGAACACTTAAGCCTTCATTCACCCAGCTCAGCAAATGCTCTCAGGGCACCAGGGGTTTAAATGCTCCAGGTTCCCATTTAGTCCTCTTGGTTCCCATTTCTATTTAGGTTTTAATTTGTTAATTGCTTATTCTCTTGTCAACTTGGTCATGCTTCAATGACCTTGCTTGACATAATATCAGTATCCTAAATTACATTCTACTAAACTTCATACAGCGAATACAAGAGCACTTTGCCAATTTCATACAAGTATTTTCCCACTATGTTTATGCTTTGTTTTTTATTTATTTTCCCGTGTACAGAGATGTAATGATTAAGCATTGCAGAGCCTCAAGCACTGAGTGAGCACAGATCCGGTCACAAAGTGGCAGTGCATTAAATACTTACTGGATAAACTAATGTTCTTCATTATTATGTGACTGAATATGCCACTCTTTTCCATTGTGAATTTTCATTTGCAGGCTCTAAAGTTAAGGAAGTTACTGCTGGGGCACCTGGGTGGCTCAGTCGTTAAGTGTCTGCCTTCGGCTCAGGTCGTGATCCCAGGGTCCTGGGATCGAGTCCCGCATCGGGCTCCCTACTCGGCAGGAAGCCTGCCTCTCCCTCTCCCCCTCCCCCTGCTTCTCTCTCTCTCTGTCAAATAAATAAATAAAAATCTTTAAAAAAAAAAAAAGAAAGAAAGAAAGTTACTCCTATCATTCATACACTTAATGTAGCATATTCTCTGGAATAAAAAAAAAAATCAGTCAACATTTCTTAAATATATTGTAGCACAAATATGGTGAAATTAATACAGACATTAACTTGATTTAGCCATACTGGCTAGACGCCAAGCGTCTGAAGACGTTGTATTGCTAAAGATCTTGCAAGTGTGTTAACACCTTGGATTATGTTTTTCTGCACTCCTGAAGTCAGTTAATCATATTGGGAAATGAGCTTGCATAAAGCCATTACATTAATTTGCTTATTAAGAACGTTTTTCCAAACCCTTTCCAAGGATTTGGACCTGAGAAACACCAAACCAATCTTAGGACACAACTTGGCAAAGGAATTGACTTCTGAGTCCTCTGTCAGCTTCCCCTCAATTTCCATAATCCCTTCCACTGGTCCCATTTGCCATGGCCAAGCAGCAAGGGGAACAGTAAATCTCCATTTTAGTGACGGTGACTGGTACTCACAGTATGAGCTCTCTGGCTTCCAAAAGTCCCAGGAGCACGTTCCCCACTTGGTGAGGTATCCTATTTATACCAGTGACCTTCCCCACATTCAGAACTTGAACAGCTGCATAATATATATAACGGAATGGAAAGTAACATGACACACATTTCAAAGAGAAAATTGGAAAGGGATATGTCTCCAACGTTCCTTCCAGCTCTGAAAGGCTATGCTTCTTTGAGTCTATATAATAAAAAATAACAAAGGGGCCAGCATGGGGCAAGACAGAGGAGGCTGTTGTAGGGAAAATGATTCTCACTTTCCAAAGTGAAAGCCTGAAACAAGGAAGGAAATGTTTAAAACAGAACTGAAAAAGTTTACCGATCAAGACTCTTAATGAGCACTATAATTATTCTTTCTGAATTTGAAACAGTCCATTTTAAAAGGTACCAATCATTACATTTAACATATTTTAAAATAACTTTAGACTTATTTATCAGTACCCTTGAGATCCAAGATCGTGTGTATGACTCTCTATCTGCAGGGTCTAGTGCCACACATACAATCATCATTCAATTCAGGTGTTATAATTAATAAATTGTGACATTCTCGAGAGTGACAGAGGATTTGTGTGTGTTGTGGACACCTGTAATTGTAAGGAATCATTAGCATTTATGGAGTGCTCATTGTATCCACCACACTGCTCAAGGGATTGCGATTTCTGTGGAGATAAGCAGAGTGCTCATACGTAGAGTGGAGTCATTGGGTTTTGCGATGGGAAAATGACATTTGGAATGTAAAACTACTGTAAATCCTAATTTTGAAGTCAAATTAAGCAACCTCTTCTCCATCAACTAAAGACCTCCCTTGTCTATCAGCCCAGTTGCACACTGAACTCACTTCTGGCCTACAAAACTGGAAAATCAAGGTCAAAGGCAAGGGCGCCTGCTTTGCCAGAGACACCTGCCTCCCTCCCTTCTTCCTACTCACCTCCATTAGGCCCCCCCATTAATTTGGAAGCAAATGTGTGTCGCTTGCTCAGATTGCTACAATCGCTAGATAAAGCTGTGCAAGGCCCAGCCCCACAGTTGTATCATCCTTGTCCCTGAAACACACTCTCTCTTCCTAATAGTGTAGCAGGAAAACAGTAGTTGTTTTGCTTTTATTAAACTGTTAGCTGCTCAGTAGAAATCACAAAGAGCATACAAATATGTGAATATGTTCAAGTAATTTGGAAATAGGTTTATTTTTCTTTTAATATAGGAAAAAGGTGGAAATTTATTGCTTTCACACCCCACCCAATTTTACTCACTAGCCAATTTCTGGAATACAAAGTTAGTCTTCTCCTTCTTCTCCCTCTCCACCTTTCTTCTCCTCCTCTTCCTCCTTTTCAGAGAATGTGTGCTTTGAACGGAAGAATGGAAAAGTCATTTTAGCAATATAAAGTAAAAACTTATTTCCAGAATTCAAATGGAAACCCAGGTGGGAATGTGGGGAAGGAACACAGATTAGCTTACCTGTAAACCTTGGGGCTAGATTCTAGACTTACAGTCTCCTTCCTACTCTATAATTCTAAAATTCTGTGATATGAGTAAAGAAAGGTGGTAAGGAGGAAAGACAGGTGCGCAAAACGTTTGGAGCTACCTCAAGCAATAACTGTCATGTTTCATCTTAACTACAGCAGCACAAGGCAGATCAGGGGTCAGAATCTAAAAGTGGGCTAGTTTCAGCCTCTTTGTTGAGTGACAAAAGGCACTGGAAGAATGTACCTAGCTATGGAAGCTAGGAAGAGGCATAGAAGCCAGCAGAGACTGAGACCTCACAGGTCGGACAATGCCAAGTGGATATGGTAGGGGCTCTCCCACCCAGAATCAGTGATTCCCAAATGGCAGAGCCTGGGAATCCAAGAGCTGCGAGTTTTCAGAGATCCAAGCAAAACAGAGGGAAGGTGGCATGAGGGAAGTTAGTTGGGATTCAGGTAGACTCAAAAAGATGGAATCCACTTACAAAATTGGGTTCAAGGTAGACCTCTAGGCTTCAATAAGAGGAAGTTTTCAAAAGTAGACATAAATAAAGGTAGGTGGAGCCTACATGGTAGTCTACTGTGGTGAGTTAATGATGGCCACAAATCTGATACCTCTTCCACCAAAAGATGAGCCCTGTGTCCTCAACTCTTGAAACTGGGAAGACTTTTGATTGAACTATACTAGTTTCTTGGCCCAGGCTTTAAGCAACTGGCAGTTCCTCTTCCTGTCTCTTGATATACTCACTCTTGGAAACCAGCTGCCATGTTGTAAGGAAGCCCAAGCATCCTGTAAAGAGGGCTTACCTGTAGAGAAACCAAGGTCCCAGTCGACAATCCCAGTTGACTTTCAGCCAGAAGCCAGCACTAGCCGACAGCCATCTTGGAAATGGCTCTTCCAGCCCCAGCTGATGAGAGATGGAGAAGAGACTAGATGCCCCAACCAAGCCTTGCCTGGACGGCGGATTGATGAGCAAAATAGATGCATGTTGATATAAGCAAACGAGTTGTGGGGCGATTTGTTATGCAGTAACAGGGAACAGTCATCTTATTATTTGTGTGTTTTATGCATGTATGAAAATTCCTATATAAAAATTGTTTTAAATAGGTACAAGGACACAGCAGCATGATGTGACTTGGTATTTGAGCCATAGGAGGGATGTGTTTCTCAAAGATTGGTTTGGGAGCCTTTTGTATCAGCCTTCCAAGGAGTCAAGATCTCAGAAAGGAAAAGGAAATCTGCATTTTTCACAGGCACTGCCAGGGAATTCTGGCACCCGTGAAAGTTTGAGACACAGGGTTAGAGCAGCGATTCTCAGCCTTGGCTTCCCACCATCATCAGCGAGGTAAGTCTACACGATACTGGTGCCTGGCTCCCACTGGCAGAGTTAGTGACGTAAGCAGCTGGAGGTGCACCTGGGCGCTGAGATTTGTCCTGATGATTCCAATATGCAGCCCGGGGGTTCGAGTCTGAGAACAGGCAACATCTGAGTTCAGAGGAGTCAGCTGGCCAGAGCCCGGCGAGGGCTACAGAGCCCAGCAAGGCGTGCTGGAGAAGGCCAGCTTGTGGATCATCGTGGGAAAAGCAAAAGGGAGTCTTTGTGACGCTACGTGACTAGGACCAAATTCTCCAACACGGAGTAGAAACTGGGAGACTGTGGAAGGAAGATTTTCCATAAGTTCGAACCAGAGGCATCCCCCACTTTTCCAAAGTTTGTGTTACACGACTTCGCATTTAGAGAAGACCTACATTCATAACCGGTTTTCACTCCCCGAAAGAAACCCAAAGAGAGTTTTCACTTTTATGGAAACAGTGAAAGTAGCACTTGGCATCAGTTTGGCCGCAAGCTGTTGTAGAGACGGTGCCACCCCGCCAGAGCCTTGAACCGTGTCTGCGAGCATTTGGCTTTTATCTTGATTTCTTTTGTGCATCCATTAGCAAGATGTGCCCTAAAGTATCAGAAAAGCTGAAGAAGGGTTACTTTGTAGGTCTGGGGACACTCAAAAATGCTTCCAGGCAAATTAATAGTAACCGCTTGTTTGCTCTATACCATTTGGGCACAGGAAAGGCTTCCTAGGGACGCTCTACTTCCGGATGGTGGGGCAAACCTTTACCTGAAAATGGAGGGACCAAAACACAAACTAAAGTTCTTCTGTGTGATTGAGTAGAAAATAGATGTTTTTTTGCTGAGAGGCATTCAGATTGCAATTTCCTTTTCAAAATTATTTCTACACCCACTTGGAAGTGTTCCTCTCTCTCTTGCTATTGCAAAGGCTCTTCTGAGCCAACGCTTCGCATTCAGGCCTTCCGGTTTTGAGTGGTGGGGAGGTGTTAAAGAAGGCGGACTGTGGGAGGACTGACGGGTACAGGAATCTGTGGTGCTTCAGTGAGTTGCAACGCAGGCAGATGGAGCCGGGCACCAATTATTAGTGCATGGGTTGGCATGGCTTTCCCCCTTCCCCGCTGCTGCAGGTCATGATGCCTGGTCCATCTGCTTTCCACCCCTCTCCCCTAGTGGTGGGAAATCTAGGTGGAGGCCCTGGGAAGAGAGGAGAGAGACCAGAAAGCCGCAGGGGCTCTTTGTGGAGAGGGCTTTACTCGAGACCCGCCTTGGATGTGAGAGAATGAGATTGGAGAGAGAAGAGTGTGGCCATGTGGCTGAGAGAAATCTCTTGGCATGATCCCTGGAAAAGTCCAAACAAGAGGATGGAGTAACTTTGTAAGTGTAGACGGCCCCCGACTTACAATGGTTCAACTTGATCATGGTGCAAAAGTGATACATGTTCAGTAGAAACCATACTTGCATTTTTGTTTCTGATAGCAATATGCAGTGTGGTCCCCATCCGTGACCAGGACAGGGGCAGCGAGACCACACGGGGCTGAAGGACAAAACACTGACAACCACTCTGGCCCACACAACCATTCTGTTTTCACTTTTACTGAGGTGTTCAATACATTATATGAATCTTCAACACTTTATTATCAAAAAGGCTTTGTGCGAGATGCTCTGGCCCAACCGTAGGCTCGTGTAAGTGTTCTGAGCACGTGCAAGGTAGGCCAGGCTGAGCTATGATGTTTGGAAGCTTAGGTGCATTAAATGTATTTTTGGCTTAACGATATT
The DNA here is from genome assembly GCF_002007445.2 of Ailuropoda melanoleuca. Classification (NCBI taxonomy): domain Eukaryota; kingdom Metazoa; phylum Chordata; class Mammalia; order Carnivora; family Ursidae; genus Ailuropoda; species Ailuropoda melanoleuca. The sequence continues at coordinate 9,724,138 of NC_048222.1, read as the reverse complement.
TTCAACTAGCAATGGGTTTATGTGGATGCAACCTCATGTTAAGTCAAGAAAGATCCGTACTTTCCCTTGCTCCTTGAACACATCACCACTCCGAGACTGGTCCCAGATATGTAAGTATTGTATAAACACGAACCTGGTTTTAGAAGCTTTGGTGGCACCCCAAGGACTTTCAGCTTTCCTTGTAAATTAGATGTAAAGTTCTTGAACCCTCACTCCACCTTTTCTGCATTTATATGCATTTTAATTAATAAGCTGCCAAGAGTTACCATATGTATTTGACTAGCTGATTTGTGTTGGTATCACAAACAAAACAATATATGCTGGAAAACAAATACAAACAAAATACAACATGTGTTCTTAACATTCTATTGCACATCAAATCTCAGATCTAAAATATTTTGTAGGTAGTCATATGAGAGAAGAAGAAATTTCTTAATGGTCATTAGTGACACACACACTATGTACTTCGTACAAACCCAATCTCTCATAATGAACTCCTCTCCTTTTACTTCAAAATAGCCAAGAAGGGTGTTCTTAGAAATGGGGCTGAATAGGATCCTCACGGACAGAGATGGTTAATAGCCCCCAAATCCTGGTGGGTTCTCCTACAATTCCCCACCTCCTCGCATTGGGTTGGGAGCCACAGGAGTATAGTTGGGCAAAGAACTGAAAATAGAAGTGATGTTTGTCACTCACTGTGTATTTCAAGACCAATGAGTTTCCTCTATGTCTCATCCCTCCTTTCCACGGTGACCTGGGAGTTGCACAATACAGAGGGCCCAGCTATAAGATAGAAGTGACCCAGACTCCAAAGTCACTGCATGGATGAGGACTGCCAAGGGAAGAGCGAGAAGTACATTTTCGCTACGTTAAGCCACTGAGAACTTGAGATTTCTTTGTCACTGAAGCATGACCTAGCATCACCCTGACTAACATGGCCCCTGAAGAAAATGGAGAACGGATTCTGTTATCCTTCTTCCTAGAAAACCGGGCAGAGGGGGGAAAGCCTGTGACCATGACTCTAGAAAGTACCCCAGGAAGGCTACCTTCCCATTTGGTGGGAGTTGCAAGGTCAATTGAGGTAGAGACACAATGAGGCAAGATCATTTTCTATCTGCTCACCCAGATCCTTGGAGGTCTCCACTTATCTCCCAACGAGTGCCTTTTGTGACCAACTTTTCGATGAACCCTACTGCATTTACCCAGGGTCGAGCCCGGACTTCAGTGTTGCCTTCGAGAAAGATGCAGCAATTCCTCTGACGAAGCCATCTGTCTCAATCTGTTCCACGGTTTCAACACTGCCTTCTCATTTATTTAACAGAGGTTCTAAGGTGTTCTACGGTGCTAGGCTGCCTCTAGTCCTCTAAGACCTCTGGTCAAGGTTAGCCGATTCAGAGAAAAAGTGCCTCTCGGCTCTAAACTCACAGCATTTTCAACAGTGCACTAGAACCTAGCATTTAGACAAAAGGACATTTCTTTTCATTTTGACCCAAATAATCAGCAGTAAATTAAAATGGATTGGGATCTTAAAATCAATCCTTTTTACTTAAGACCAAGAACTTTCTTTAAAGGTCCAATGAAATCGTGTTTGCAGCCCTGGATAAGGTACTTGAAAGCGTTTTATGAGCCGTTCATTTTCGCTGCCATGCACAGAAATGCTCTCTTGCTTGTTTTAAAGAGTTGGAGAACACTCACCTTATTTTTGAAAGACTGTTTCAACCCCCCAACCAACTTAGAATTAACTGGCATGCAGCTGGCCGTCTCATAGTTGTGTCTGCCTTTATCTGATAGAGCGTGGATGCCCCTCTCAGCCTTTCTCTCTTTCAATAGTGTGCAATCTGGTGATTATGGGACTTAATTTTTTAAAGCACCAAACCCAGCCTTTAGCCTGTGGGTCTCTGTATTGCCATCTAAGGACTCCTGGCAGACTGGAGCCGTTTTTCCCTCTGACAGACCTTTAAATGATTCTTCATGCTTTTGTCACATAATTAAAATTAGATTACTTCAACTCCCTGCTGGCCGGCCTGAGTGGGGGCCCTTGTAAAGCCTCCAGCTGGCCCGGGAGCCTTTGAAAAGAGGAATATGGTCCAAACACACTCAGCTGTTGTCACCCCACCCCTGGCCTGGAGGCCATTGTTCTCTTTGCCAAAAGCAGACAAGATTTACCCCGAGCTTATCAATGGCTGCTTATTTTCTAAGGGCTGGATTTTCTATTCAGAAGACTTGGAGTCAGAGATTGGTATGTTTGCTTTTAAGGATCCCAAGCTATTCTAACCCCACCCCATCCCCCCAGCCCCCCCACGTCCCCCACTTCCCAGCACCCAGAGAGCTCACCTCTCAGTGCTTTGCCTGGTAGGGCCGCTGAAACAGATCAAGCCCCTACTGTCCGACACGTTCGCTTCCAAATACTTGTTTGGCTTCTCGGCCAAAGGCCAAAGCGGAATTCAAAATCTCTCCTCTCTGCACCCTTCTTTAAACCTCCCCACCCCTCTGCCCCCAGCACACGCCCTGAGTGCGTTTCTAAGGGCGGCCTCCGTGAGGTCTCTGCCCATCACCGCAGACAGCACAAAACTCTCTACCGCACACGTACTCCTGTTGAGTTTCTGACATCTGTCTCTCTTTCTCAAGTTCCCCGAAACACTAGGGAGGCAGAACTCATCCACTGTTAACAACCGTCAAGCAATCTTAGCTCCCTCCGCTAAAAGGACAGCTCTTGGGGTCACTCTTGGAATCTTCTCTAGACAAATGCGTCCTCCGTCACCTCACCCAGGTCCGTCTGCCTGCCTCATCCGCTGTCTCCCTGCCTCCCACCTGTCCACTTTCTAGCACATACTGCAGCCACGGAAGAGAGGCTTTGAATTTGATCAGACATGGGCTAGGCTCCCGCGCTAGCAACTGGTTAGGGCCGTGACCCCGAGTAAGTGACTTAGCCTCCCTGAATTTCATTTTCTTGTCATAGAATCAGGGATCCGAATGTCCACCTCAAACAGCTGTAGAGAAAATTAGGAATAACGCAGTGAATGCCTGGCCTAGGGTAAACCCGTGTTTCCAACGGAGCGGAGAAATTGCACACTTAGGCTTCATGATTGAACACCGCCTCCCCTCTTTCTGTAAAAGGCAGTTAATTTCCCTAGTTTATTGATTACTCTAGTCTTGACTGCCTCACAAATAGGGTGAGGATAGACGTAGCCATATTTTCTGCCACAAAGACATAAATACTCTGGTGTGTGTGTGTGTGTGTGTGTGTGTGTGTGTGTGTGTGTGTGAGTGTGCGCGCGCGCGCGCCCCTAACGTTTATGGAGTATTTGCAATATGTCAGGCATTGTGATCTGCGCTTTGCATAGACTCTGTTAGGTGAGGCAGCCTCTAGTACATTCCCATTTCCCAGGGGAGGGGACCAAGGCTTAGGGGTCACCACTGGCCTGAAGCCACACGGTCAGCCACTGGCCAAGCTGGGATTTGAACCCGAGCGGTCTGGCTCGGGAGCCTGTAGGACGACCTGTTTCCCCGGGATGCGGCGAGGTCAGTTCAGAAATAAGGACGTAGAGGATGTTCCAGGAAAAGAGGATACAAAAGGCCCTACAAAGCAGGAGACATCCTTTAGGGTCCTATTCCTATCACCCCGGGGGTTCTACACCTCTGGATCCTCTGAGGCAGTGGTCCTCAGCCGGGAGCCATGTTGCCCCCCAGGACACATGTGGCCATGCCTGGGGACATTTCTGGTTGTCACGAGTGGAGGGGTGGGAGGAGGGGTGCCATGGCATCTCCTGGGCAGAGGCCAGGGATGCTACTAAAACATCCTACAGGCACAGGGGACTGCCCCCCCCCCACACACAGAATTATCCAGCCCCAGGCGTCAACAGTGCTGAGGTTGAGAAAGCTTGCTCTCTATGAATTATCTTTGCTTCCTGTTTCCTCTCCCAAAAGAAGGGAGGGGGGAGGAAACCCACGTGCTTGTTTTTCCTATGCTACCATGTGGCACCAAGCTTCAGGCTCAATGTCAAAGCAACCCACCCTCTACAATGTCATCTGCTGGAGGTCAGGATCATTCAAGAGCAATAAACGTTGACATGTCATTCAAAACATTTAGAGAAAGGCACTCGAGTGCTTGAAAATTAGAAAAACAAGAGTGGCAGTATATGGCACTGAATTTGTATGTAAGCATAATCTAAAACGTTTTAGGACTTTAAAAAAACATTCAGGAACTTGTGTCACTAGTGCCAAATGACAATCTATTAAATACAAGTAAAGATTTGCACTGCACGCTTAGGAGAGATTGAGAGTTGTGTTTTGATGCAAAGTTTGATGTAATGTCTGCATGGCTTACAAAGGAAGAAAGATCGTATGAGACTGAGTAAAAGGGATCTTTACAACCCAGGACCTCTCTGTGTTACCTCTTACCACTGCATGTGAATCTATGACCATCTCACAATTTTAAAGTTTTAATTTTTTAAAAATGGAAAAATGGGAGGGGTGAAGGAATAGGAAAAAAGAAAAAAAAGAAATAATGTGCATGAAATTTGTCCTTTGCTTTTTGAAATTCATTTCTATGTCTAGCAAATTACTACCATCAGATTCGTTTCTAGTATTTGTTTTCAAAATTAAGTTATGATGTGCGCTAAGCCCTTGGAAGAAATAGGGAATCGACTGGCCACCTGCCCTGGACTCAGTAGGGCACTGCAGGCACGGGTCAGGAGCTCACAAAAATGTTTTATTCTTATTTTTTTTAATCAGAAGGAAAAAATGAATAAAAGAATGTTGAATAATGATATTGTTATGTTATTGTATATGAATGTTCATAGGCGTAATAAGGAATCCAGCCTGGATTTTATTAATCTTCGTAGCAGTGTAGGCTTAAGACAGAATTTTAAAAATTTTTTTATGGAGGAAGGGAGCCACCAAGGGGTCCAGCACTAAGCTGACCCTAATGGGATAAGGACACCCCCACAGCGGCACCTCATCTTGGTCCAGCACTGCCAAACCCTGGCCTGCTGCACATCCACACAAGGTCTAGACAACCAAAGCTCAGCTTTGCAGATGCAACAGTAATTTTTATTTGAACTGTTGGATAAGGGAAAGTAACCCCCTAAGACGTCTTACACACTTTGCTACTTTTTGCCCAATGCAGGACTTGAACTCATGACCCTGAGATCAAGAGTCAGACACTTCACGACTGAGCCACCCAGGCGCTCCCACATTGCTACCTTCTTCAACAGAACATCATTGACATTTCCCTTGCGGGGACAAGACGGACATTCGTGGTGCAGCAACATGGCTGTTGCTGCCTCGCCTTCCAGCCATGCTCCTGGGTTCTGCGTTGCCCCCCGCCATCGATGTGCCTGCCTCCCACAATGGTCCCCAGCTCCGATTTGCTGTTTATGGTCTGTTCTTTACATGAAATAAGACACTTAAGCTGGCTAAGACAACACACTGAGTCCATAAACCCTGAAGGACTGCCTGGGGACTCTGAAAGTTCACGCTCTTCAGATGCTGTTTGACAATGTCAGATACTGGGGAAGCTTCTGCCCACACCCCGACACCTGGGTTTCTCAAAATCTAGTTGAGGAAACAGGGCAAATGCATAACAACTAGAGAATCAGCTAGAATCAGACACCCCAACAACGAACCTCGTGGGAGCTCAGGAAAGACAGTAAATGCTATTATCGATCTTCAGGGCAGACACAAGGGGAGCAGGACAGAGAACAGCCTGGGGTTAAGAGCAGAGACCCTGTCTCCCCAGCTCTCCCACTCACCTGTGCTTTTTGTGGCCTCTTGGCCCTCAGCTTCCCCATCTGTAAAATGGGGGAGATAATACCATGTGTTATATATATATAATTTTTTTCTTTACCTATTTAGAGCTAGGTGAGCACATATTTGTGAATTTCTTACACTAGTGCCTGGCATAGTAAATGTTACTAAGTGCCGTTACACAGGACGAAGGGTCTGACAAGCTAACACAGAACGAAGAGGGGGAGGGAGCCTGGGATGAAAACTGAGTGAAGTCTGTCCCCGCATCCCATATCGCTGAGCAGGTGTGCACACCTGCACCCCCTTGCTCTTTGCATCTGCCATTTCCCGGAGTATCGGGATCAGGCTGGGTCCTTCCCTCGGTCCTCCCTGAGAAGGAAACTTCCTCTCTTTCTGAACAGCCACGTATCCTGATGTTCCCCTAATCAGAGATCCCACTGACTCAGGTCTCCAGAGACAGCCCGGGAGGATTTTATAGACAGTTGCTGCTATCTTTGCACGATGACTGCTCTTGGCATGTCTAGGTCTGTGTACGTATGCACCTGCATGTGTAAGACAGTCTTTCCTACTCCTTTCCAGAAATAATTTGCAGCCTCTGGAGAAAGTTTCGAGAAATGGTGCTGGTCATCTGCCAAAGGCTGGACTAGTACTTTATGCCTATAAAACCATCTTTGTGACTCATGTTGCCTTAACATGAGTTTGCAGACCCTAGATGAGTTTTGCAATGCCCACTGCAGTGTTGGCCAGGTTCCTGGCAATAGTAGGCAACCACAGATCCTCTGAGCTTATCGCCCTATGCTGTGATTTGTTTTCTTAGCACTGAGGCCTGGAAGGTGTCAGCAGGTAGAAATGCTTTGCCCACTGCTATGGCCGCCAGGTATCTTCAGGTGTGGCCTGACACACTAGCCTCAGCTGAGTTACCTTCTCTTGCTGACTGCCCACACTGTCCCCTCGGGATCCCTGCAAAGACCACCCAGCCCCTCTACTACATACACAGCCCTGGGACAGGAGGGAGTCCACACCTTCAGAACAATCCTTGAGCAAGGGAAATTGAAGCCTTGCTCCTGTTCTTGAAGACTATTCTAGAAGCTTTCTCAAGGGGTCCTCAGTGGGCTAGATCCCCACCTGACAATAGCAGTCACCAGTACAATCATGCTTTCTTGACTTGGCTTCCCTGATTTTTCAGTTTCATTCTCCCCATCCCCCCTTCCCCACTCTTATTTCTTGGGCCCAATTTCCTAAATATACCAGCTGCACAAAAGCCCTACTCTTAGGCGATGCATTTTCAGGCTAAGGTAATAGGGATGACCACCAGAGCAGCCCTCCTCCAAGGCTCTACGCCAACGTTACCACACCGAGCCCCTAAAGAGGAAAATCGATTTCAATACATTGTCCGTGATGCTATTATGTGCTGGTTGCTAATGGTATCAGTAACCACCGAGAGTCCCCAGATTGCAGGATTGCAGCATTTAAGTCATTCTCACCAAAGGAGGGCATGTTCCAAAATATGTAAGAGGAATACAACCGTGATTAGAGAAGAGGAAATTTAACATACCCCTCTTACTATTGAGTTTCATGGAGTTTCTTCCAAAAGAAAATGTTATGACAACGTGTGGTGCCCTTAAGTTTAATTCCCTGAAGGCAATTTCTCAGTGGAAAACTGCCTACGTTTCACAGACAGTCACTGCTGACATTGACATGAGTGCATTTGTAGGAACATCTTGAGACCTCCAAGGAAGGAGCCTTGTTCTGGTCATAATGTGTCCTCATTTTATGTCACCAGAGGAAAATAACTCTCTCATAATTAAAAGGAATATTAAAAGGGATATTACAAAACATAGTAAAAATCGGTATTCCTATTTTAAGTGATGTATTTGAGTTTCAGCTCTTGTTTTTAATTGTTAGCAAGGTGACACATAAATTTCTTTAGAGAAGGAGAGATGCTGAAAGGAATGTGTTAAGAGCCCTATTTGAGGGGCACCTGGGTGGCTCAGTCGGTTAAGTGTCTGACTCTCGATTTCGGCTCAGGTTATGATCTCAGGGTCTTGAGATCGAGCCCCGTGTTGGACTACGTGCTGAGTGGGGAGTCTGCTTAGGATTCTCTCTCTCTCTCTCCTGCCTCTCCCCACCTGCCTGCTTGCACGCAGGCTCTCTTTGTGTCTCAAAACAAAACAAAACAAAACAAAACAAAAAACCCCAAAAAACCCCAAAAAACCCCACTTATTTGAAATACTTTAAAGTTTGATTCAAGAAAAAAAGAAATGAATGAATGAAAAGTGAGAAGGTGATAAGGATGAGGGCACATCAATGTACACAGTGCCAAATAACCAATGGCTAGCTTTGTAAACAAAAAATGGGGAGAGGGCGAAAGACTTACATGAAGTCTGATTTCTTAAATTAGAACTAAGACTGGAAAAACAGCATAAGCCAGTGCATCTGTGGCATAGGATAATAAGTTCTTCTTTTAAGGGTTTTTTAAAAATATTTATTTCATTTTAAGCAATCTCTACCCCCAACATGGGGCTCGAACTCACGATCCCAAGATCAAGAGTGCCTGTTCTGCCAACTGAGCCAGCCAGGCACCCCTAGAATAATAAATTCTAAAAATTTGATCTATTCTAGAATTTCTTATCCCTCTTATTCGCTTCTGTGTTTAAAGGTGTTATTTAAACAAAAACAGAAACTAAAACCAAAAAAAAAAAAAATGCATGCTCAGACCCTAGTAAGCCTTTATCCTGCATTTTCTCATCGGAGGAGTTGTCACCTGCAGGAACTCTAATACAGTGGGAGACAAGACAAATAAATTTTGACCGTTTTGAGCATGAGGAGCACAGACCTGGGACAGCATACTCAGCCGTTCAGTGGAGAATCAAGATCAAAAGGTGACATAACTCAGTAAGTAATTGATAGAGAAAGCTTATGTAGGGAAATCTAGTACATGACAACAGCGGCATTTCAAATAAATATGGGAAAGATGAATTATTCAATAAATGGTACTGAGAAGGTAGCCACCTGGAAAAGATTAGAATAAATCCACATTACCTTCCTTGGACTGAAATAAGTTCCAGGTTAAAAAAAAAACAACACATTTAAATGTAAACAACAAAACCAAAAAATATGCATAAAGAAAACAAAAAATTTAAAATAATTATAGAGTGGGCAAAAACTTTCTATGTCAGGTTTTTTCCAGCTTTACTGAAATATAACTGACACATAAGATTGTATACATTTAAGGTGCAAATAGTTGATCTGATAATAAGTTGCAAAAGGATGGCCACCATAGTATTAGATACCACCTTCGTCTTGTCCCATTGTCACGGCTTCTTTGTGGAGATGAGAACATTTAAGACCTACTCTCTTAGCCACATTCAAGAATATGATACGGTATTACTAACTACATCACCATGCTGTATATTAGATCCTCAAACTTCTTCTTTCTGTAACTGGAAGCGCGTACCCTTTGACCCAAGATCTCCCCCATTTCCCCCACACCCCAAACTCTGGCAACCACCACTCTACTCTTGACTTTTCTGAGTTGCCTTTTTTAGATTCTACAAAAGGTATTTGTTTCACTCTCAGAGTCAACATTCCCAAACTAGAAGAGTTTATACCGACTTCAGGTTTCTGAAAATCTGAAAGCTCTGCCAACAGAGGACCTGAATTCCTCCTTTGCTGAGCAATGCTCGGCTCTTTAGTGGGACCGCCCCTGTTTCATGTTCCAACCACTCCCACTGTCTTATGTCTGCTTGTTGCAACACGGGCACTGTGGTCTCACTTCCTTCCGCCTGTTTCTTTCATCAGTGTGCATTTTAATATGTGACCTCTCCCTGCACCATACAGGGCACGGACCATGCGGCCGCGCTGGCCCCAAGCAAAACCACAAGCCTCCGGAGCATCCGTACTACTCCTTTCTGAACTATTTCCCCTATTTTAACACCTCTTCCTCTCTCTCAAATTCCAGGAAGTTAATATTTTCCTACCACCTCTTTCCTGGAAGAAGGAAACGTGATCATTTCGTTCACACTAAATTGTTAGTGATTTAATATGTCCTTTGAGGGAATAAAACAGCCAGAAAATGTTTACTCTTTCCAAATTCTACTCATTCTGGCACTTGGAAGAATGAGACATCCAGGGGGCAGGAGACTTCTCTAACACCATTCAAACCACATCTTGTGGACAATTAGTCCTTCCCCACTTTATGTCAGCCAGCTAAAATCTTTGCCAAAATGATCAGAAGGGCTGTTCCTTTCTGCTTTTCAGGGTAGTGGCTTGCCAGGGAATCCCTGCCCTAGTTGGTTCTTCCTGGAAGAAATATTTATATAATTTGTTCCTATTCTGGGGTGGGGTTCCCTGTGATTTAGCCTACCAGAAGTCTCATCTGTGCCAAGGGTGCAGAGCGTAAAACAAAACACAATAAAACACTTGCCCATAAACTTAGCCACGTCCATAGAGCATAGGGAGCCGTCTCCCTGAAATCTTACCCCACATCTGAGGCTTTGTACAGACCGTCCTCAGAGGCCACGCTTTGAGAACACCGACAAGGCAAGAGCATTCGGAGGAAAGAAACCAAGAAAGGGGAAAGGTTGGAACCACACCAATGACAAGGGAAGACTAAAGAAAAACTCAGTGACTGCCTTCGAAGGTTTGTAGGCCTGTCACTGAGAGGGAAGCAGATGGATTAGGTCTTTGTTGTGCCAAGAACAAACTAAGACCAAAGGAGAGACGTTAAGGGATGGGAGTAGGAGGAGAGATTCTGGCTCAGGAAATAAATTTAACAGCTACTAGATAGAGATTAGAGGAAAATGACTTTCCCTTTCACTAAAAATATCTGGGGAGAGGCTGTTTGGCCATCTGTTTGGAGTGCTATAGAAAGAATCCTTACAATAGTTGGTGGCCTGATTTGATTTTGTTGGGACTCTTTATACTAAATCCCACTCTTGTATGAATTCCACTTGCATATCGTAGAGAACATATAACCCACAAACGCAGGCTAATGTCCCCACCTACTCTATCTGAACTCCTGTGCTATCATTTAGATCCCCTTATCTCAAGGTTCTCTTCCAGAACGAGCTTCTGTGATGCCCGCAATTTTGTCTTTGTGCCCCTCGGACGTGCACACTTTGTATTCTTGTTGTCAGCAAGCATGTGAAATAGATTTTCACCCAGCAGGTTTTTTCCTGAGTGCTCTTGCAAAGAAAATGATGTGGCCAATTGTTTATTCCATGGATAGCCTTTTTCTGTCCCCAGAGTATGGCCAACATATCTATGACTCACATTCACGGGACAGAAGGATTGTTCTGGCTTATGCTTTAACTTCTTTTGGCCAACTGGAGAGTTATTTATAAACATTTATTGATTTGGATTCATAAACCCAAGGGGGGGGAATCTTGCTGTGCTGGTTGTTATGGTAACTAGCATTTCACACGTGTACTCCCCCGCCCGCAGGGACAGCTCAGAACAGAAACCCAAAACCTACCTGTACTTGAAGCTGCCTGCGTGCTCGTTTTACATTTTTAATGGCCAATCAGCGGTTTCGTCCACCAGCATCACGTGCTGGTATATGGTATGGACGCAGAAAAGAAGTCTTTTTTCCTGTATTCTCGATGTGGTTCTCGTCCTTGTCTTGAGGCATTTTCCAGATACTTCTGGAACTTCTAATCAAGTTTGCTTGTCAAGAATTAAAGAGGTCACACTCCACGTGCACCTCTCTACCAACGTGTGGAGGGTGACATGGAGGAAATGTGGGTTCTATTCTTTGTCTTCAAGACACTTACAGCTGGAGTCAAGGGCCACAAATATAAAATAGCAGGCTGGCAACACCAGAGAAAAACGTGGTTCAGGGCCAAACTGTGTAACACAGAAGGTTACGGAAGCAAAGCATGCTGGGTAGAGCACAGGTGGCAGAAGGAGACACGACTAGTCTGAACTGTGTGACCTTGAGTAAATGCCTTTATATCGCTGACCTCGAGGAAATGAGAACCCTCTCAGCCCGCAGTGTTGTCCCAAGGATCAAGTAAGAGAATTACAGAAAGTGCCTGGAATGATGTCAGACCCACAGAAGGCACTCCAGTAATGGGAATTTTTGTGTCGAGATGCTTTATTGAGATAATAAATTATGTTTCGGTTTGGTTTTTTCCAGGGAAAGATTCAGATTTTGGGGGGGGGTTCAAGCTTATACAATTTTTAGGCCCTGTTTTAAGAGCATAATAAAAACTCGTGACTCTAAAATCAGGTATAAGGAAGCACTATACATTCAAAACTTAAAAGGCAGGCAAAAAAAAATTTAAAAATATAATGGACCCTCGGCTCTTTGGGCAACTAATCTTTGATAAAGCAGGAAAAAACTTCTGGTGGAAAAAAGACA
>NC_048222.1:9671908-9711926 GCF_002007445.2 Ailuropoda melanoleuca | reverse complement strand
AATATAATATATATAATATATAACATATTATTTTATATTTATAATTAATTATATTTAATTACCTGATGTGTCTCTAGTATTTTTCTCTACACTTTTCCTTTTTTTTAGATTTTTTTTAGATTTTATTTATTTATTTCAGAGAGAAAGAGAGAGAGAGCATGAGTGGGGAGAAGGGCAGAGGGAGAGGCACGAGCAGGCCTCCTGCTGAGCAGGAAGCTGGATGCAGGACTCGATCCCAGGACCCTGGGATCATGACCTGAGCCAAAGGCAGGTGCTTAACCGACTGAGCTATCCAGACACCCATCTCTCTACTCTTTCTGACTATATGCTCTCTGATTGCCACATCACCTGACATGGATTTTGTAACACTTTCTATAGAGCAAATACAACAATAACTCGGTCATTCTTCTAGCAGGGTTAATTGAAATTTGCTTTTTATTATTTATAGTCGGGATGCATAAAACGTGATTTTGTGTATGGATATATGTGCTGTTTATAGTACTGCTATAGGCTTATGTCCTACAAATATAAGAATTCTGATAAATTCGGGGCGCCTGGGTGGCACAGCGGTTAAGCGTCTGCCTTCAGCTCAGGGCGTGATCTCAGAGTTATGGGATTGAGCCCCACATCAGGCTCCTCTGCTGGGAGCCTGCTTCTCCCTATCCCACTCCCCCTGCTTGTGTTCTCTCTCTCGCTGGCTGTCTCTCTGTCAAATAAATAAATAAAATCTTTAAAAAAAATAATTCGATAAATTCTATTTCACGTGATTGCTGTAAAATAGGAAAATAGAGAGAGAGCGTGCATGTGTAATTATATGTACCGCATCATAGAGTACACAGCAGTCCCCACCTTACCTGTAGTTTTGCTTTCCACAGATTCAGTTACCTGCAGTCAGCCGTGGTCCAAAAGCAGGTGATCCTACTCCTGACATGTCTTCAGAAGGTCCCTAGAAGCCTAACGCCACGTCATAATGCCTACCTCGTTCACCTCACTTCATCTCATCACACAGGCATTTTATCATCTCTTGCCTTCACAAGAAGAAGAATGAACACAGCACAACAAGCTGTTTTGAGAGAGAGAGAGATCACATTCACATAACTTTGATTATAATATATTGTTATAATTGTTCTATTTAATTATTATTGTTAATCTCATACTATGCCCAATCCATCAATTAAACTTTATCATAAAGATGTATGTATAGGAAGAAAACATATTACATATGGGGTTCAAAACTATCCATGGTTTCGGGAATCCACTGGAGGTCTTGGAATGTACCCCCCATGGAAAAGGGGAACTACTGAATTCCAGAGAGAGCTTCTGTTTTGTCAGCCAAACACTTGGCTTATATTTTCCTTTTTTTTCTTTTTTTTAAAAGAATTTGTTTATCTATTTGAGAAAGAGAGAGCACAAGTGGGGGAAGGGGCAGAGGGAGAGGCATAAGCAGACTCCCTGCTGAGTGGGGAGCCTGACAAAGGGCTCCATCCCAGGACCCTGGGATCTTGACCTGAGCCAAAGGCAGATGCTTATCCAACTGAGCCACCCAGGGGCCCCTTGGCTTACATTTTTCTACATTTGGCGAATGGAAGACTTTTCCTCAGACCACCTTCTGGATCCATGCATTTCACAAACCTTGTTTCTCTATTACTGTCAATGCATTTCTAGTGCCGGGTACCCAAGGAGATACGCATACCCTATCTGATCTCCTGGCCCTGCCCAGGGAGGTAACGGAGTGGCCAACTGGAGAGCCTCCTAGGAGATTCCTAAGGGCCATTCCTACACCAGAAGGGCCAGCAATAACCTAGCAATACATGGAAGTGATTGCCTACCATGGAAACATTTCTAATAAATCTAAACTAAATGTTTTTCCAACTTAACTTCCTCCAAGCTGGATCCCCAAAATGTCACCGAGCACCACCCAATGCAGGGGAAAAGAGAGTTGTCTTGTCAGTTGTAATTAAAATATCTTACTTTCACTAATTTTGCAATGACCTTGTGGGAGTCCCTCCCGGAGTCTTAGGAAGGGCCTACGCCTTTGAAAACCCCTGAAGTCCAACTTCATTACCTTCATGGAAATTCTTTCAGGTCTTCTGGCTTTGGGGCCATGGGACTTCATTGCACCTGTCAGAAAGAACACGAGCAAAGGGGCTGCAAAAGTGTAGAGGAGGCTCCCGGGGCAGCTCGTCAGATAGGAGCAGGTCCTGGTCAATAAGACTTCCAAGATCCATCTCCAAGGACCTCGAAAGGCCAGGCAGAGAAAGAACAAGGAGAAAAAGGCTTTCTGCAAGAAAGAGACAAAATGAAAGCATTTTAAAATATTAGTTGGAATGAATTCCTAGTGAGCCTCAGTTACTTGTGGAACCTCAGAAAAACATACAGATCTCATCAGAAGGCAGAACTCAATATGGCAAAAAAAAGAGTTTAGATAATAGAGCTGGGAAGTTCTATCTGCTGAAAATGTGCTATTCAAGGCAATCTATGGATCTAAGTGATCGTTCAGTTGAAATGCTCTTATGATGTCCCATGGAAGAATAATCTGCAAGGCCTCAAATGCAGTAGGAATATAGAAAAATTGTTGCTCTCAGGATGCTTACTGCAGCTGGAATTTCCAACCAACAACCTGTCTTGTTCTCAGAAGTCAAGATGCAAGTTACAGATGTCAGAGAGAAATTCTGCTCCTATAACCAGTGCATTCCATACTCACTGATGTCTCCCAGCCGTCATCAAGAGTGTCCCAACTTGCCTGGGGTACCACTGCAATGTCGCCTGAGGGCTATCAGACAACTACCAGAGGAGAAACAGGACTAGTTATGGGGTGCCCAGTTACGTGGGGGAGAGGGGTGAAAAATAAGAAATAGACCCACAAAAAGAGGAAAGAATTAACCAGAGTATCTGGCTAAAAAGAGAAGGAAGGGCTTAGAATCATATTACTTTGAGTATTAAAAAAGATATGGGCATATTTTATAGCTGAAGTCAGTGAAATGGAATATATGTATTTTGTATTAGGCCAAAATGACTGGATTTTAAATTACTTATTTATTCATTGTCTATTGATTGCCTATGTGTGAGTGTCTATAAATATTATTATCGGTGAGGGAAAGGCAATGTTCAGGATAGACAAAGTTCCTACTCCCATGAAGCTCACATTCTAATCAGAAGGAGAGCAGAAATAAAAAATTTAAAAGGCGGGGGCACCTAGCTGACTCAGTCAGTGGAATGAACAACCCTTGATCTCAGGGCTGTGAGTTTAAGCCCCAGATTGGATGTAGAGATTACTTAAAAATAAAATCTTGAAAAAAAACTTAAAAGCATAGTAATTTTAAGAAAACACTAAAACACTAATAAGATAGAGTTTGTGGCATGAGGAGGAGGGACACAGCTATTTTATCTTGGATGACCCGGAAAGACCTCTGTAAGGACAGGATGCATGAGCTGAAAGATCTGAAGTCAGATATCCAAACATCTGGAGCAAACATGCTTGCCAGAGAGCACCCAGAACGAGATCCCTGAAGCCAGAGGAACAGAGAGAAGAACAGAGTGTCTGAGTAGGGGGGGCACCAGTGACAGCATGAGGTCACAGAGGTGGGCAGAGACAATCAGATCATTTCCAACCTGGTCACCATGGTAAGGCATTTGGATTTCAGTCTAAGAGCAATGGGAGGCCATTGAAGTGTTCTGATCTGGTTGGGGTTTTTACAAGATGGTTCTGGCTATTTAGGTGGGGAATGGGCTGTAGAGGTCAAGAGTAGACGAAGGCCGGGGCGCCTGGGTGGCACAGCGGTTAAGCGTCTGCCTTCGGCTCAGGGCGTGATCCCAGCGTTATGGGATGGAGCCCCACATCGGGCTCCTCTGCTGTGAGCCTGCTTCTTCCTCTCCCACTCCCCCTGCTTGTGTTCCCTCTCTTGCTGGCTGTCTCTATCTCTGTCAAATAAATAAATAAAATCTTAAAAAAAAAAAAAGAGTAGAAGAAGGCCAACACTTACAATCAAGTCAGGACATGACAGTGACTTGCCCGAGGGTGGTGTAGTAGAACGCATGCATGAATGGTCCTAATGAATGGCTTTGGTCCAGTATCCAAGCCCCTTGGTCTATACTTTATGATCCCCTTCCATTATGACTGGGTTTGAGCAATGTTATCCAAGCAGAGGCTTGCAAAGGGCACGTGCTGCCTTAGGGGTTGCTCTCCTACACAATGAGTCCTCCTTACTCCTGGAGCCCTGCTGTGCCCTGAGAGCAGGTCCATGCTAGCTGCCCACTGAAGGAGGAGACACCACATGGAACAGAGCTGCACCATTCCAGCTGAGGCCATCCTAGATCAGCCAGCCCCTAACCAACTCTCAGGCTGAACGTAGATGCATGAGCCCACCCAGCCGACATCCACAGAGCTCAGTTCACATCAGCAGAAATGTCTAGACAAACCAAGGACAGGTAAGCCATAATAATTGGGTGTGATTTAAAGCCACTATGTTTGTAGAGGGCTTGTTACTCTGTGTTAACTGATCTAAATGCTAAGAAAGTTCTGGGAAGCAAAGTTTGGATTTGGAATATATTTCAGAATTAGAAAAGGCAGAATTGCTGATGGTTAGAATATCTACCCTCAAACACAAGTAATTAGACACATCACAATGATTTAAACCCAGCCACAAAGGCATATTTTCTACGATCCTAACAAACAGCACATTTTTAGTCACTGCGGTTTCCAACAGTTCTGGAAGTCCAGACCAAAGTAGAACCGGGAATCCCATTTATTTCTGGAATGTTCACAGAGTGGTAGTGCGAAGACTTGGAGAAGCTAAAACTTTCATCACAGAGCAAATCTTTGAGGACTTGAGGGGGCAGGAACCAAAAAAGGAGAGGACAGAAGAGGGCACAGCTTCCCTAAAAGGGAGCACATTCTGGAGATAGAAGTGCCATTAAAAATTTAATCCCTAAAAGTTTGACTGGTTCCAAGGGGGAGTCTTTGACCCAGTATCATCCTGAACAAAAGCTATTCAAGAAAATGAAGAGATTGAACAAAGACCTAGAGATTGGGACTCAACTTCATTTGTTGCCTGGGCAAAATTACGTCTTTGGATTCAGCCTGATCAGAGCTTCCTGGATCAGTATGTACCAGCAAAGGAACCTGATAGGCATGGGACTGGGGGAGATTACGCTAAGTGAAATAAGTCAAGCAGAGAAAGACAATTGTCATATGGTTTCGCCCATTTGTGGAACACAAGGAATAGCAGGAAGATCGATAGGAGAAGGAAAGGGAAAACAAAGGGGGGGTAAACAGAGGAGGAAATGAACCACGGGAGACTATGGACTCCAGGAAACAAACTGAGGGATTTAGAGGGCAGGGGGGTGGGGGGATGGGCTAGCCCGGTGTTGGGTATTAAGGAGGGCATGTATTGCATGGAGCACTGGGTGTTACATGCAAACAATGAATCATGGAACACCACATCAAAAACTAATGATGTACTGTATGGTGACTAACAACGTAATAATAATTAAAAAAAAAAAAGGCTGGGATTAAGAGTGAGGAATTTCTGACTCCATTGCCAGTTTTTCCAGGGAAATGATTAGCTTCCCCTGTGTCTTACAGGAGTTTCTCCAGGAAACAGACTCTGAAATAGACATTCGCTTGCAGGAAGTTGACGGGGTGTACTCGTGGAAGCAACAGCTGTCAGGGAAGGAAAGAGAGCAGAACTAGACAGAATTTCTCTTGCTAGAGAGATCAAACTTGGAATAAGTTGCAACAAAGGTTTCAGTCAATCTCATGGAAAGGTCTGGAGCTTGGAGGATTCTTCGAAGATGTCCCTCACTGAGGCAAAGGCGCCCTCTACTAACCCCAGATCAACAAGCCAGTGAATGCAGGTTGCCTCTGGAGTGGAGAGTGACCTTGTGTGAGGGGCTCCCTTCTGCTGAAAGCAATCACTGGGGAAGGACTCCGAGGTAAGTTCTCAGTGGGGAACTCTCCCAGCAGCTGGGGAGCAAGAGCCTCCCTCCCAAAAGGGGGATCTGCGTGATAACAACAGGGTTCACTACAATCTGTCAAGCAAGGTCATCTGCGCTTTCCTTCCACTTCACTGGAAGAGAAGATATGGACATTAATTCAGGTGTGACCACAGACCATACCTTCCATCACCATGATGGGGTTGATGTGAGGCCCCAGTGAGCTGAGAAAGGGGAAGATGAGGAAGGCAGAAAAAAACTTTGTTATATGAGGTAGCGAAGAGGAGAAAAGCTCTTTGTGACCACAGAAGAAAGATGTAGAGATTTTTATTTTTTTAAGTAATGGCAGTAATTTGATTATATCAGGAGACTAAGGGAAGAATTAAATAAGGACACTGAAAATACAGAAGACACAAATAATTGATAAAACAAGCACCAAACAAGAGAGACAGTTGAGAATTGGGAGCACATGGGAAGGGGAGCCTGGGAAGGGGACAGGGAAACAACATTCTAAGTGGAGAAAGGAAAGACAGAGGTAGACAGGGCTAGAGGGAGGAAGCTTGAAGGGGTCTGTGGCCATGTAGCGACCTCTATTATTCTCGGTGAAACAGGAGTTAGAGCCTTCTATTGAGAGTGACGGTCTCAGGGTAGATTCAGGATTCGAGATAAGAAATGATCTTCTGAAACTGCTGCCTTGGGAAATGGGTGAATTTGCCAGGCAGCAATGAGAAGACAAGAATGGGCTAGGAATCCTACAAGGGTGGTGGAGCCAATCCTGGTCTTGCTTTGGGTGTAGGTTTTGCTTTTGGTTTGGGGGTTTCTTCCTGAAGTCTTCATCTTAGGGCCAGGGACAAAAGAAATGAATGGTTGGGTTCATCCTAGTTAGGAAGGGACTGGATCAGAGGAGGTGGGTGGCATCAGTGGGGAGAGAAAATTGGGTGGTGCTGAAAACTTGCTTGAAATAATTGATCTTGAAGTGTAGAACAGCTAAGGAGGAAAGTGCAGCCAGGAATGGGGCTGGTCAACTTGGAAAATGGAAGGGACCAGAATTAGGAGAGGTTTAGTGGACATAGCAGCTGTATCAGGGGGCTGTTCTCGGAAGGTGAAGGGGCACCCAACCCCCAACCCCCTGCTTTCTATCAGGAATTCCATCTTGGGCCTTGCCAACAAGCAGTGGTCTTAGGGTTCAGATCTTTCTGGTTTTGCTGGTCTTCCTCCCTAAGAAGCCAGTAGACACCTGCCCCATCAGCTGTGTGACTGACGGCCACATCTCTAATACCCTCTGACTCTCAGGTCTTGGTAATCCTTTGATGTCTCCCCAGTGCTGGGCCCCCACATCCTCTGTTGTCAGCACAAGGAGAAGGTTGCTCATCATACCTGTGTAGATCAGAGTGAGAAAGCATGACTTCTTGGTAACATACTGCTGGGAAGACTGGCCCTTCTCCTGAGGGATTCTCTTCTATCCCTTTTATAATCTGACCATTTCTTCCTAATTACAAGACAAGGAGACAATGGTCTATGGCAGAAGTGATTTTATACCAAGACAAAAGTTGTGTGTGCTTTTATAAATGTTGTCCATATGTGATGTGCCTACAACAACAACAACGAGGAGTTTGTGTTTAAGTAAACTTGGAGGCATGGATATACAATAGCAAGACTTATGTTTCCTAGTGCACATATGCATATATGTAAAAACCCTATTAAGAATCCATTTGAAATTGTGAAATTCTTCTATTCTAAGACAGCACATCAGACTCAGGGTGATCTTTATTCAAATGACATCCGACAAGGTTATGTGAGAATCCCTGTAGGTAGAAACCAGAGATGAATGAGACCATTTAGGTCATTCTGTACTTTGAGCTCCTTGGCAGAGAAGTTCTGCCCGATGCCCTGTACTCACTCACACTTTCCCCAGGTCACTTATAACAGATGCAAGAAATCGGGCTGCCACCAGCTCCTCGGGGCTTTCTCAGACTTCATATTATTGGCCTTGTTTCATTTGTTTTAATTTTGTCACTGCCCCCTGGATATACCATCTCATGAAATTCCTGAGCATATCTGCTGCTTATCATGAGCTAGATTCCAGAATGCCTTCCAGAAGAGAAAGAGAGAGTGATCACACTTCCTTGTACCGACATTTTGGACAAAATGGCTTCCACAGCCAGCTCACCATTGACCTAAACCACAAGCCATCACAACCCCCCCCCCACACACACACATACACTTGCCTTAAGGACCAACAAAAGAGATCATCCCAGGCCTCACACGAGGGTTAGGTAGCTTGACAGGAGATGCCATAAATAAGTAATTCACTCCCAGGTCCGATTTCTTTTCTTTAGTTTAAGTGTCCAAAGGCCACTTTGTTGTTTTATTAATGCAGGTGTCTCATTTCCATGCTCAGTTTCAAAGCTGATGGAATCAGACAAAAACAAACAAACAAACCAAAAAGCCCTGCATCTGTTAGTAGGCCAAAGTCCATCAATCACCCCATGAAAAGTATGTTAATTTGATCTATTAAAGAAAAAAATTCAGCATTGTCTCTAATTTGATTGTTTGGGGCACATGCATTCCTCTCCTGTCATTGTCTGATGCCTCTGTATTGTCTTCTAATGAGAAACCGGGCCTGGCTGCATGTAAAGAGGACTCTACCAATCTGTATGGTCGGCTGGTCAGGGAAAATTGGCTCTTTCCTCTACAATGGTCTGTAAAATGAGCCCCAGACATGCTTCAGGGATGGTAGCAGCGCTCAACAAGAATGTCTGCTCACAGGCAAATACCGAGCGTGAACTTCGTTGAGGACCTGGAAGAGATTCATGGAGGCTCAGAACTGGAAGGAACCTTAGCCATGGTCTAGAACAATCTCTGCCAACAGGCAAGGCGACCGAGATCTCTTCTTAGAATTCAAAAAACTTGTCCAACTACTGGGCAAAGACAAGAGTAGCGCCCAGTCCTCCTGACCCCCAAGTCAACACTATCACCTGAGATTCGGAAACAGAACTCCCTAGCCCGAGTGGCTATAATGTCACGAGCCAGAAAATACTCAAAGCCAAAGCATAGATGTGTCACTTCTTCTTAAGTCTTGAATATTACCTTAAGATGAGTAAGCTAAAACAACATTTTTATTAAAAAACAAACGTGTTTATGATGCAGGAGAAAACAAAATTCAGATGATTTTTTTTTTAATTTACATGAATTTTTAAAGAGCACACAAATCTCACAAGAAGTTTCTGCTTGGGCACCTAGCTACTGTTCAGGGTACATACGGGCTGGTCTTGGACAAGCACTGCTTTACCTCCTGCTGCCTGTGATGCCCAGGAAGTCCTTCCAAGGACCCCTTTGGCTAATTTCTCTTTCTCGCAGCCATTTTCCTCTGCTCTACCCCTACATTAACAAGCACAAGTGACCCACCCCCATATGTACCGGAATCTCCTTTATTTTCTTCTTTCTGGATAGAAGGGGTGGGGAATAGCCTCAGTGTCTTAATACACTGAAATCTGAATCATGGTTATGCCTTCTCTGTCATATTGTTTTGGGATTATAGGTCCAACGTAGC
The DNA here is from genome assembly GCF_002007445.2 of Ailuropoda melanoleuca. Classification (NCBI taxonomy): domain Eukaryota; kingdom Metazoa; phylum Chordata; class Mammalia; order Carnivora; family Ursidae; genus Ailuropoda; species Ailuropoda melanoleuca. The sequence goes on along the minus strand of NC_048222.1, from coordinate 9,702,439 downwards.
AATAGTAAGCCATATATTTTTTAGATCGCCTCCCTTAATTCTACATAGTGCTTTTTATCAGTTTGGGTAACAAAAATGTTACCCAAATCCCTGTCTCATTGTTCTACTTCAGCCCAATTTACCATCATTCTCTTGTTTTAAAGAATAAACACATTTTTGGGGCGCCTGGGTGGCGCAGTCGTTAAGCATCTGCCTTCGGCTTAGGGCCTGATCCCGGCGTTCTGGGATCGAGCCCCACATCGGGCTTCTCTGTTGGGAGCCTGCTTCTTCCTCTCCCACTCCCCCTGCTTGTGTTCCCTCTCTCACTGGCTGTCTCTCTCTGTCAAATAAACAAATAACATCTTTAAAAAAAAAAAAGAATAAACACATTTTTTCCCCTTTCACTTAATTTACCCCCTGTTCTGTCTCCTAGAGTTTCGTTAAAGCACCTACAGTATGAAACATATGCTTTCTGAAAAGATAAACTGGAAGAGTGTTGGAACACTTCCTATACAACAGCTAGAATTATTTAGGTAGGTATCCCTGATTCATTTTGGTCCAGAGAAAACAGCCCATAAAAACCAATCTGTGTAGCTCTTTTTTCACTAGTGACTTTGTGGTGCATTACATGGGTGGTTCCAATTCTTCACCCCTTCTTGTAGCCTTGCACTTTCCCACATGACTTCATAGCCCTTCCTATCAAGTGGCAGAACATACTTCCCTGTTCTTTGAGTAGGAGTCTAGTCATGTGACTTGCTCTGGCCAATGGGGTCTTGAGAATGTGGCATGAGCTGAAGCTTTAAGATGCTCACATGTATCTTCTTGCTCTCCTGTGTCTCTGCCGTTACCATGAAAAGAACATTCTCAAGTTAGCCCGCTAGACCCAAGAAGAGGATGAGAGACAGAAGGAGCAGAACCGCCCCCAGGCAGCTCCGGATGTCTGAGTGAGTCCAGCCGAAACCAGCAGTTGCTTATTTTACTTGAGAACTTCGAAGATCTCATGCTCCTGGCTCCTGGCTTCCACTATTTTGTTGAAAAATTAACTGTTACTCGCATTGTTTCCCCTCCTGCTACTTGTAAGACTTTTTTCTCCCTTCTTATTTTTCAGCAGTTTTACCGTGATATGCTTAGATACAATTTGATTTCTATTTATGGTATCCAAGATTTCAGTGTTTCTTACATCTGTTGCTTGATGTCTTTCGTGGTTTTGTTTTGTTTTTTTGTTTGTTTGTTTATTTTTAATTCTCAGACACTGCTTTTGCCCCTCATCACTTCCTTTTTCCAAACTCCAACATAATATATATGTTGACTTTTTCACTCTATGCCCTAGGTCTCATACTCTTTTTTTCTGTTTCCCATTTTTCGTTATTCTTGTTGTTCTGGGACTCAGTAGGGATATTTTCTTCTGATTTATTTTTCATTTAGTAATTCTCTTTTCATCTGAGTCTAGTCTGCTCTTAAAATCACCCACTGAGCTCTTGATTTCAGCTATTATATTTTCTACTTCTGAAATTATCTTTTGGTTCTTTTCATGTTTTCCATTCATCTGTCAACATTCTCTTTTGCTTTTAAATTTTTTCCTGAACATTTTAAATCTTATCTGACACTCCGTTACCGGTAGATATATTTCTATTTATATTGCTTCTCTTGTGTTTTTGCCACGTTATATTGTCTCCCCATGTGACTGGTTAATTTTTATTGTGTGGAACACTATATTTGAAGGATGGGATGCTTTGGATGATGCTATCTTCCTCCAGAAAGACTTACATTTGCCTCTAACAAGGCGAGGGCCAAGGCATTAGCAACCCCCAGATCACCTAAACCCAATCAAATACTGAGATGATTCAAAACCAGAGAGACTATGGACTCCAGGAAACAAACTGAGGGCTTCAGAGGGGAGGGGGGTGGGGGGATTGGGATAGGCCGGTGATGGGTATTAAGGAGGGCACGTATTGCATGGAGCACTGGGTGTTATACGCAAACAATGAATCATGGAACACTACATCAAAAACTAAGGGTGTACTGTATGGTGACTAACATAACATAATAAAAAATTTAAAACAAAACAAAACAAAACCAGCCTATTTCTGATTTAACTGTTCTTCTAAGATGCAGTTCTTCAGGGTCTCCCCATCCTTGGCAGGTCATGACCTCCATTTTTTGTCCTTTCAGATTTCTGAGTCAGAGGACAGCTCTTCTCAGATTCTCAGCTGCTCCTTTCAAAATCAGCAGATGCCTCCAGGAGAAAGCAGTCACAAATACTGAGCCCAATTCTCTGACTTTCCTTCCTGTTCCAGATTTTTGCCCTATAATTCTTCAGTGTCTTGGTATCTGTCTTATGTCTTCAAACAGATTTTTGCTCATATGCTCTATTCATTCTCAGTGGGAGAAAAGAAGAAAATTATCTTAGAAAGAATATTAAGGTGCATCAAAAATGGAAACCAGAAGACAATAGAATGACATTTTTTAAGTAATAAAAGAAAATAAATTTTATATCTAACAACCTAAATTTTAGATCTCACAAAAAAAATTTTTTTTCAAAAGCAAACATGAAATGAACAAATTTCCAAATAAAGACGAATGGAAAGAATATGTCACCAGTAAACCCATAATAAAAGAAATACTGAGGGGCCCCTTGGGTGGCTCAGTTAGTTAAGCACTTAACTTCAGCTCAGGTCTTAATCTCAGAGTCCTGGGATTGAGCCCCACAGTGGGCTTCCTGCTGAGCGGGGAGTCTGCTTATCCCTCTTCCTCTGCCCCTCTCCCTGCTTGTACTCTCTCTGTCTCTCTCTCAAATAAATAAAATTTTAAAATAAAGAAGAAAGAAAAGAAATCCCGAGATCCAGTGATTCCATTCTTGGGTATTTATACAAAGAAAAAGAAAACACTAACACAAAGAGGTATGTGCATTCCCATGTTCATTATAGCATTATTTATAATAGCTAAGATATAAAAACAACCGAAGTGTCACCAGTGGATGGATGGATGAGAAAATGTAGTATATATACACACAATGGAATATTATTCAGCCATACAAAGGAATGAAATCTTGCCAATTGCAACAACATGGATGGACCTTGAGGGCATTATGTTAAGTGAAATAAGTCAGACAGAGAAAGACAAACACTGTATGATCTCATAGATACAGAGAACAGATTGGTGGTGGTGGGGTGCCCAAAATAGGTGTAGGGGGTCCAAAGGTACAAACTTAATAAACAAGTCATGGGGGTGTAATATACAGCGTGGCGACCACAGTTAATAACACTGTATTTCATATATAAAGTTCCTAAAAGAGTAGCTTTTAAAAGTTCTCACTACAAGAAAAACAGAAAGTTGACTATGTATGGTGATAGATGTTAACTCGTGTTACTGCAGTAATCATCTCAAAATACATACAAGTATTGAATCATTAGGTTGTAATTCTGAAACTGTTACAATGTTATATGTCAATTATACCTCAATAACAAAAAGAAAAGAAATACTAATGGGAATTCTTCAGGCAGAAGGAAATGATACCATGTGGCTGCATACAAACGCAAGTAGAAATGAGGGGCAACAGAGGTGAGAAAAGGTGGGTAAACCTAGGTAAATACTGACTGCACAAAATAACAATAATAACATTTTATAAGACTCAAATATATGCAGAAATAAAATACATGACAATGATAACACAACAGACAGAAGGAAAAAATGGAGTTTCAGTGCTCTTAAGTCTTATCATTGCCTGTAGAATATCAAGAATACTGCTTTGTGACAACAGTGTATAAATGGGTGGTAGTGGCAGTGGGAGACAGAAAGATGAAAAATACACTGGATAAGAAAGAAAAGAGAGCAGGACCATAGGACAGATATAGGTCAATTAGGATACAAATAATAAAATGGTAAATATAAACCCTAGTATATCCATATCTCTAGCCACGTTAAAGGTCAATAATAGGGGACCCTGGGTGGCTCAGTCAGTTTAGCGTCTGCCTTTGGCTCAGGTCACTGTCTCCGGGTCTTGGGATCGAGCCCCACATCTGGCTCCCTGCTCAGTGGGAAGTCTGCTTCTCCCTTTCCTTCTGCCCCTCCCCTGCTTGTGCTCTGCCTGTCTCTCTCTCTCTCTCTCTCTTTCTCTCAAATAAATAAATAAAATATTAAAAAAATAAAGATCAAAATAATATTTTCAAACTGGATTAAAATAAGTGAAATCCAACTATATGTTACTTGTAAGAGACGCGCTCTAAGAACAAAGAGAAGTTGCATGCGGAGATATAAATATCAAAACCATAAAAACACCAAGCAAAAGAAAGCTGGTGTGGCTATACCAACATCTGGCAAAGTAGACTTTGAGGTAAGAAATATTAATAGAGAGAAACAGGGATAAAATATATAATAGTGGTAAGTTTTTAAGTACTCAATAACATGATTTCAGAACATATAAACAAAGATTTGACAGAAGTAAAGAAAAAAAGAGACAAATCCACAATCATAATGAGAGCATTTAACTCCCCCCCCCCCAACTCAGTAACTGGCAGATCTAGTGGGGAAAATATCAGTAGGGATATAAAGAGTCTGAACGATGTGATTAATGCATTTGAATCATTTGGGATATACAGAACACTATAGCCCACAACAGTAGACTACATAGTCACATGTGTATTCAAGTATATGAGAAACATCTATCAAATTAGCCATATGCTGGTCCATAAAGCAGGTCTCATAAAAATTCAGAGCTTTTAATCATTCAGGATACGTTTTCTGACCATGGCGGAATTAAGCTACGAATTAACAAAGATATAACTGGGGCCCCTGGGTGGCTCAGTAGGTTGAGCGTCTGACTCTTGGTTTCAGCTGAGGTCATGATCTCAGGGTCGTGAGATCAAGCCCTTCATCAGGCTCTGCGCTCAGCATGGAGTCTGCTTGAGATTCTCTCTGCCTCTCCCACTTGTGCTCTCTCTCTCTCTCTAAAAAAAAAAACTTTAAAAAAAGATATAATTAAAAATGTTCTTTTACAGGAAAATGAAACAATAAATTTCTATTCCAAGAATGCAATGTTGGTTTAAAATTTGAAAGTCTTATCAATATAACTCACAGTATTAACATAAAAAAGGAGGAAAATTATATAATTATCTTGATAGATGCAGAAAAAAAATGTTAGTAAAATCCAACACGCATTCATGATTCTTTAAGAAACAAACAAAAAAACCCTCTCCAGATGATAAAGAATGACTAAAAGAAACAAACAAAACTACCACTAACATTATATTTAATGGTGAAATAATGAATATTTTCCTTCTGAGATCAGGATAGAGACACAGACTCCTACTATCAACACTTATTGAACATCGTATTTTATTTCCTAGCCAGTGTAACAGGCAATAAAATAAAAGGGGTATAAATTGCCACAGCAATAATTCAAGCAAGAAGATTAATAGATTTAAAAATCATTGAGTAAAAGATCATTGGCAGACAGAACATTCACACAATGTCAAAGTATTAACCCACAGATTTATTTATTAATTACAAAAGATAAAGAATAATTTACAATCTGGCAAACACCATCTTAGCCAAGTGATCGGAATTATCACCAGTAAGTCAAAACGACATCATTCATTTCCCACTGTGATGCCTAAGGCACATTTCATCACACAAAAATTATTCTACCAGGAATGTTGATTCTAAATATAAACATCAGGAGTCCATCAGATGAATCCACATTGAATGAGATTCTGCGTAACAAATGGTCTTAAAAATTGTGAACATTATGAGAGACAAAATAAAAGGCTTGGAAACTGTTCTAAAGAATTTAGATAAAAAGTGTCATGATGTATGAGCTTATACAACTTAAATGATTGAGCAAAATATATGCACGTCAGTCTATCTATCTATCTATCTATCTATCTATCTATCTATCTCTCCATCCATCCATCCATCTATCCATTATCTATCTGAAAGAAAGAGTGTGTACACACATAAAAATTAGCAAAATGTTAGCAGCTGGAACATGTAGGCCAGAGGTAACTACAACCCACAGGTCAAATCAAGCTGAAACCTGCTTTGCAAATAAAGTTTTATTGGAACAGAACTGTGCCCATCCGTTCACACATTGTATATGGTGGCTCTCACTCTACAATGGTCATGTTGAGTAGTTGTTGCAACAACTAAAATTTTTACCATCTGGCCTTTTACAGGAAAAATTTGCCAACTTGTTTTGAAAGATTGCCTAGAGGAACATCTTCATGACTTTGGGGGTAGTCAAAGTTTCCTTAAAGAGGACACAAAACGTACTAACCATAAATTGGGTTACATTAAAATTAAAAACCTTCTGCTCATCAAAAGATATCATTAAGAGAGAGACGAGGCAAGCTGCAGAGTTGGAGACTTTTTGTGATACATAGATACGGCAAAGGAGAGGCCCCTGGGTGGCTCAGCGGGTTAAGCCTCCGACTCTCGATTTCAGCTCAGGTCATGATCTCAGAGTCGTGAGACTGAGCCTGGTGTGGGGCTCTGTGTTGGGCTAGCATGGAGCCTGCTTACGATTCTATCTTTTCCTCTTCCCCTGCCCTTCCCCCCGGGTCGCACACATGCACTCTCTCTCTCTCTCTCTCTNCCCCAAAAAAAAAAAAAAAAAAAAAAAACCAAGATACAGCAAAGGACATGCAGCTAAGATATATAAAGATCTCTGTGATGGGCCGTCTCAGATGGCTTCTAGTAATCCCTGACTCCTGGCATGCGTGGGCTGCATAATCCCCTGGCCTTGACCGTGAGCTGCATACGTACTTTAGTTACCTCTCTTTGTAATGAGGGAGGACTTGGTCCTTATTATTTTGCAATTGGCCTTAAGTGGCCTCTGCAGAAGAGGAGACAGAAAGAGTCCTATTATGACATTCTAGTGCATATCTTTTCTCTGCCTGTTTTTAAGATTTTCTGTTTTTCTTTGGTGTGCTGCGGTTTTGCTCCAATGTGTTTAAGTGTGGATTTGTTTGTATTTATTCTGTTCCCAACTTGGTATGCATCAGCAAATCATTCTTTGCCTTAAGAAATATTCATTTTGGGGGCGCCTGGGTGGCACAGCGGTTAAGCGTCTGCCTTTGGCTCAGGGCGTGATCCTGGCGTTACGGGATCGAGCCCCACGTCAGGCTCCTCTGCTGGGAGCCTGCTTCTTCCTCTCCCACTCCCCCTGCTTGTGTTCCCTCTCTCACTGACTGTCTCTATCTCTGTCAAATAAATAAATAAAATCTTTAAAAAAAAAAATAAAAAAAATAAATAAGAGATGATATTTCCCTAAAAAAAATAGACCCGTAGATCAGTGGAACAGAATACAGAATCCACAAACAAACCCATGTACGTGCGGTCAATTTTTGACAATTTTATACCATGGAAGAANAAAAAGAAAAGAAAAGAAAAGAAAAGAAAAGAAAAGAAAAGAAAAGAAAAGAAAAGAAAAGAAAAGAAAAAAGGAAGAGAAGAGAAAAGAAAGAAAAGAAGGAAGGAAGGAAGGAAGAAAGAAAGAAAGGAAGAAAAAGAAAGAAAGAAAGAAAGAAAGAAAGAAAGAAAGAAAGAAAGAAAGAAAGAAAGAAAAAGAAAGAAGAAAACACTCATTTAGGGGTGGCTCAGTTGATAGAGCTTGTGACGCTTGATCTCAGGGTTTTGAGTTTGAGCCCTGCACTGGGTGTAGAGATAACTTAAAAATAAAATCTTAAAAAAATTAAAAATCAAAATTTAAAAAAATAATCATTTATTATCTTTCCAGATATTACCTCTCTTCAAGTAATGTCTTGTCTATCTGGAACTTTTATTAGGTATATGCTGGGTGTTCTGGTTCCTTCCTCCATGTTTCTTAATCTCTCTGATTTTCCATCTGTTTAGCTTTGGGGGTAATACCACCCCTCCCCTCCCCATATCTTGCCCTCTTTGGATGAATTCATCAGCTCTGTCCACTGGCATGTTCTCTATTCATCTGTATCAAATCTCCTGCTTACCAACTTATCTATTAAGTTTTTATTTTAATTTTGTCATCTCCTGAAGTTCTAGTTGGTTCTTTTACAAATCCACTTTTTATCTCGCAATATCCTATCTTGCAATACAGTCTTTCTTCTGCCTCCTGAACAATTTTTTTCTTATACTTATTTTTTTTTTTTAGTTTTCTCCTGAATGATTTTAAACATACTTCTATTATAGCATTTTCCCCAATGATCTCTTATGTCCAGGACCCGAAGTACTACTGGTTTTGAAGTCATGCTGGGTTTCCCTCCCACCCCCAGTGCATTTCCTTCAGTCAAGGTCCCAGAATTCTCACCAACTGTGGACTAATATTTATGTTCACTTCTAAGCTTCAGGTTCCTGTACATTGTGCTCAATCGAAGTGTGGACTTCGTATCTGCAGCGTGATGCGGGTTTGGAATCATTTTGTTTTCTTCCTTATTTAGATTTGCTCATGCATTTACAAATAGCTCTGCTGACTGCTACCCCCAAGAAGAAAAACCTTCCTTACAGATTTCTGAGCTCAGGGCAAAGTTTTTCTGATCCCTTTCATACCTGAGGCAAGCCTGCAATATTCCCAGCTTTGATAAGGCACTTTGTTCCAAGCTCCCCTCCCTGCACAGGTGCAAGTTTATGTATCCTGTTCCCTATGTGGTCATTAAAGTCCTGCTCAGTTCTTAAGGTCTGTATTTGGGTCTGATATTCCCTGGGGCTTTACTTCTGTTTCTTTTTATGACTCCAACTTTGAGTTTCTCCTCCATTCTGGCACCAAGGCATTCCCTTGTCTAGGATGCCAAGCAACATATCATTCTGTGGTTGATATTCTTATAGGATTTAATATCATATAGAAGTTAAAGGCATGGAATCAGTCCACCTGGATTCAAATCCCAGCTCCGCCACTGACTGTGTGACCAGGACCAAGTTACTTCTGCTCTTTAGACGTCAGTGTCCTCTTCTGTAAAATGTGCATTAATCATAATACGTACCTCATATGAGGATTAAGAGGCTTCCCACAGGTGGAGTGCCTAGGACAGTATGTGTGCATATTACAAATTTATTAAGTGATTAGTTATTGTGGTGTTTCTCTTACGATCGTCATCACCATCATTATCTCATGTGTCTACACCAAAAGCAGGGCCCTTTCTTACTGGAAATGTTACAACACATTTTCTCCCTAATCCCCAAACAATATCACCCTGCCATATGTCACTCTAAATAAGACCCCCTTTTCTCTAGCTCACGTAGGCTTAGAGGATGCAAATCAACTTTAAATTTGTACGTGAACTATCATCAGGAAGAGTGAGGTGTTTCAAGGACTACTTACATATTTCTGAACTAATTATAATAATTTTTATTATCTCTTCTCTCTCTTGAAAAATTACCTGAATCATGGCTCCCCCACATCAGGGCAAATCATGGGGAAAAAAGGGAGTCACATGTTAAAACCCCTCAACTATCAAAGATTAGCTGGCGGAGTTGAATGCCCCGTTGGGAAGCCCCGAGAGACAGAGGTCCTCAGAAGCGAAGGCACAGCTGGAATGAATGAAGCAGAGCTTAATGAGGGAGGCTTTGTCGTACAGTCTAATGAATGGCTCCTTGACATTCTCTGATCTCTGACATGACAGGCATCTGGTGTTTATCAATAAATAAAAAGGATATAATTACTTGAGGCTGAAGCATTCAGGCCTTGGTAACATTTGGTAAGCTGGAGAGCTGTCTGCCCCACTCTTCACCCTGAGAGGTGCAATAAAATAAAATATCTCCATAAAATTGGATTCAGAGTACACGATAATCTTTGGTCGCCCTTAGGTTCCCCAAAGAAGCAGTAGTTTGTGCTCTAATTTGTGTCCGTAGGTATATGTTAGTGTGTTATCTAAATGACACTTCAAGGTAATCAGTTCTTAGAGCTTTGGACACACAGCTCCTCGTAAGTGTCCCCAGCCTGAAGAGCAGGGCTAAGCATTCCCTGCTGGTTGACACAATGGTGCCTCAGTTTTGTTCTGTGGTCTTGACTAAAATCCTAACATCAGGCACAGTGGGGTGCCTTTCAACAGCATCCCCTGCGGACAGTGAGGGATGTAACGAGGAAGCTCTGAAGGATGGACAGATGGGACAGGCTTCCTGTCTGGCCACCTTGTCCATCTAGGCTGTATCTGCACAAAAGCGTCTTGTCAGGAAGCAGCTGGTACAGCCCAATCGGCAGGACAAATGCACTCCAACTTGCTCGTAATTCACCATCTTGCCAACTTCTTAGAAAGGGACCACGACACTGATACTACTCATAAGGCCCTTGCTTAGAGTAAAATCCTTGCTGTCATCCTTAAGTTCGTTCTGTCACATCCCATAGTCAATCTGTAGGAAATCCTGTTGTTTCAGCCCGCGATACCATCTCCAGAATCTCCCACTTCCCACCACCACTACCGCCACCATAGTTTGAGCTCCCTCACTTCTCATCTTGATAGCTGTGATCACCTCCTTAACTGTCTCCCCGATTTTGTACGTATTGCCCTACAGTTTAGGTTGGTTCTTTAAGAAGATGTCAAGTCACACCACAGCTCTGGTCAGCATTCGGCGTCCTTACGCTGGCTTGCCTGACTCTAAGATCTGGCTTCCCGTTTCCTCTCCTACCACTCACTTTCCTCCAGCCAGCTGATCCTTTTGGTGTTCCTCAAGTAGGTAGACACCATCCCTCAGCCTGGAATACTCTTGCCCCGAATTCTGGAGGGATGTTTCAAGTCTTCATTCAAATCTTGCCCCTCGGTGAGACTTATCTCAGCAACATCCCTACTTCAAATGAGAATCTGCTCTCCATGCTTGATCCAGGTTAAGGGATCCTGCTCTCCTTTTATTCTAAAGCATTTCTCTTGTGACATATTATGTAGTTTATTTGTTGATTATGCTTATTATCTCGTCCAAGTCTCCCCTGTAAAAATACAAGCTCTCTGGTTGCACCTGGCTGGTGACTCTTGATCTCAGGGTTGTGAGTTCAAGCACCGTGTTGGGTGTAGAGAGCACTTTATAAAAAAAATCTTTAAAAAATAATAAAATACAAGTTCTATGAAAGCATGAATCTTCTATTCAGTGATGTACCCTAACCACCTAACTTTGGATTGCCAGATAAAATAAAGGATACCCAGCACAATTTGAATTTCAGATAAACAATGAAGAATTTGTTTTAGTGTAAGTATGTCCCATACAACAGTTGGTTTATTTGTTGCTTAGCTGAAATTCAAATTTACCTAGGCATGCTGTATTTTGATTTCCTAAATCTGGCAAACCCTTACTTAGAACAGGGTCTGGCATCATCATCAGGGGAAAAATTACATATAGTCCTTCTTTTCATTAAAATTAATTTGGTTTTGAAATTGTTATAGTATTCTGGGCTAACTGGAGATACCTCGGACTGTCATAAAAAAGATACTATATCATTATTATCAATACTTTTAGGAAAAGCATATTGCCAAAAACACCAAATGAAACAAGCCAAAATTCAATAGAGCAAAGATAAACTAAACCGATGTTAAGCATTAGGCTTTATAATAGCAGGCAAAAAGAGAATGAAAAGTCCCCAAATGTGAAGCTGAGAAATATGTTGGAGAAATCGTATTAAGTGGACAGCCACAGCTTAAGGTTAAGAGTCGTCTCTTGTTGAAGAAGCATATGGAGAATGAGAACAAGACCCCCATTAACCCACACACCTGACTTCTAGTAGTCCTTTCCAGTTACTGTTGCCACTAATATTTGTGCAACCTTGGGAGAGTCAAGGGATGACTGGGTATCCGATGTCTCACTTTTATCATAAGATCCACTCCGTCTCTAAAAATCTGTGATCCTAGGGGCACCTGGGTGGAGCAGTCAGTTAAGCGTCCAACTCTTGGTTTCGGCTCAGGTCGTGATCTCAGGGTTGTGAGATCAACCCATGTGTTGGGCTCCGTGCTCCGCAGACTCTTCTGCTTGGAATTTTCTCTCCTTCTCCCTCTGCCCCTCCTGCTCATGCTCGCGAGCTCTCTCTCTCTAAAAATAAACAAATAAATCTTTTTTTAAAACTCTGTGATCCTATATAAAAACACCACCAGAAAGTAGAGAGACTACTTTGACAAACATACTGGAATTTGGGTATGATAACAAGAGCTATCAGAGTAGTCACCATACGCTATTCGCTGATCCCAGTAATGCTACCAATGTTCAAAACATTCTCGGCATTTCCATTTGGGATCTTCCTTGTAGCAGAGCAAAATTTAAGAAATCCTAAAACATGTGTTTGTGCCACCCAGGAAGAGGCAGAGCGAGGACTTGAACCAGGCAATCTGACAGCACCATCCTGGGACCTTAGCATCTATGCTGTCCTTTAACAAAAGTTACATGCCTTATACACCAGAGTTGGTGGACTGGGATTGACCTGCTGCAGTCTACACAGGTTACCAACCATATAGAAAAACAGCCTTCAAACTTCATTTTTAACATAAGATAGTATTATTCAGCTTGATTGGTTTAATTTCCCACCTTATCCATTAAGCTTGGCTATGAGTCATTTTTAACGAGTTGTAGAGAAAACGGTCCACCCTCAATGAAATGTTTGACAGCACTGATGAAGACACAACTGTCCAACCTGTCCAACCGGCTCCTAGGCAATCACAGGAAAAGAGGTCAAGAAATGATGTCAGTAATGGCAGAACCACTCAAGTAAGCACATCGTTTACTATCAAAAGGATGCTGGGGCGGTTGATTTTGTCTGTCAACTTGACTGGGCCATGGGATGCCCAGGTTAACACTCTCTCTGGGTATGTTTGTGGGGGTGTTTCCAGTGCAGAGTGTCAGTGGCCTCAGGAAAGTAGACTGCCCTCCCCAATGTGAGTGGACATCATCCAATTCATTGAGCGCCTGAATGGAACAAGGAATGGAGGAAAGGAGGGCTCAGTCCCTTCCTGCCTGCCTGCTTGAGCTGAGACATTGGTCTTCTGTCCTTCTACCGGAATTTATACATTGGCTCCTCTGGTTCTCAGGGCTTTGGACTCAGAATGAATTACACCACCAGTCTTCCTGGGTCTCCAGCTTGCAGGTGGCAGATTGTGGAACTTCTCAGCCTCTATAATTGCATGAGCCAATTACTCAAAATAGATTTCCTTTTATATATGTATAGATATATATGTGTATCTCCTATTGGTTCTGTTTCTCTGGCAAATCCTGATGAATACAGATGCCCATGGGGATAATATACTCTTCAACATAAAATATTCTTATTTGTTTTATTTATTTTTTTAAGTAAATTCTATGCCTACTGTGGGACTTGAACTCATGACCCTGAGATGAGGAGTCTCACGTTCTACCCAATGAGCCAGCCAAGCACTCCACTTGTTTTAAAGAGTCACCTTATTCTATAGTCAACTCTGACTGCCATTCTGTGTTCAATAATCCAAGTGGATCCCCTCCAACAAGGCTCATGTTCACAAGGGTACCACTTTCTCAATGTATTTATTTTTTTAACAACAGGTTAATTAAGGTATAATTTACATACCATACAATTCACCCCTTTAAAATGTACAGTTAGGTATTTCTAGTGTTCACAGAGTTGTGCTGCCATCACAATTATCGTATTTGGAAATTTTTTTTAAGTAGGCTGCACACCCAATGTGGGACTCGAACTCACAACCCTGAGACCAAGAGTCCACATGCTCTACCAACTGAGCCAGCCAGGCACTCCAATTTTGAAATATTTTCTTTACCCAAAAGGAAACCACAAAACTGTTAGCAATCACGCTCCCATATCTCTCCTCCTAGCAATTCCTAATCTACTTTCTGTTTCTATAGTTTGTCCATTCTGCCTATTTTGTATAAATGGGATCATATAATTTGTGACCTTTTACCTATAGCTTCTTTCAGTTAGCATAATATTTTCAAGATTCATCCGTGTTGTAGCATGGGTGAGCACCTGGTCCCATTTTATTGCCAAATAATATCCCAATATGATATACAACATTTCTTTATCTATTACTTAGCTGATAGACATATGGATCATTTTCTTTTATTTTTTATTTTTTATTTTTTTATTTTTTCTATCATGAATGACGCTACTAAAAGAGCATTCATGTACAGGTTTCTTCTGAGGACTTATATTTTCAATTCTCTTAGGTACACACCTAGGAGAATTGCAGGGTCATGTGGTAAGTCTACGTTACCTTTCTGAAGAACTATCAAACTTTTCTAAAGGAGCTGTTTCATTTTACACTATCACCAGCAGTGTATGAGAGATCCAGCTTCTCCACATCCTTGTCTATACTTGCTATTGTCTTTATTTTAGCCACCTTAGTGACTGTGAAATGGTTTCTCGTTGTGGTTTTAATTTGCATTTCCTAATGACTTATGGGTTTGTTGGACATTTGTAGATCTTTTTCCTTTTTTTTCTTTTTTTTAGAAATGTCTAAGTCTTTTTGCCCATTTCTAAAGTTAGTTATTTGCCTTTTTATTGTTGCATTTTAAGAGTTCTTTATATAAGCAGGATACAAGTTTCTTACAACTATGTGATTTGGAAATATTTTTTCCATTCTAGGAGTTGTCTTTTTCCCCTCTTGATTGTGTTCTTTGAGGTACAAAAGTTTTTAATTTTGATGAGGTCCAATTTATCCGTATTTCCTTTTGGCGCTTGTATATTTGGTGTCAAATCTAAGAAACTATTGCCTAATCCAAGATCATGAAGATTTACTCCTATGCTTCCATCTAAGAGTTTTATACTTTTACCACTTATACTTAGGGCTCTGATACTCTGTTGTCTCAGCACATTTGTTGAAAAAACCATTCTTTTTCCCATTTAATTTTCTTGGCACACGTGTCAAAATTGACTACAAATGTATGGACTTATTTCTGGACTCTGAATTCTATTCTACTGATCTATATGTCTAGCTTTATGCCACTACCACACAGTCTTGATTACTATAGTTTTGGAGTAACTTTTGATATCAGCCCCCTCCTACTTTGTTTTCTTTTTCAAGATTGTTTTGGCTATTCTCAGTCTTTTGTAATTCCATACAATTTTAGGATCAGCTTGCCAGTTTTTCCAAAGAAAAGCAGCTAGAATTTCAAAAGAGATTTCACTGAATCTGTGGGTCTGTTTTGAAAAGTATTGTCACCTTAATATTATGTCATGAACATACGATGTCTTTCCACTTATGTAAGTCTTCCTTAATTTCTTTCAATGATGTTTAGCAGTTTTCAATGTACAACTCTTCCATTTGTTTTGCTAAATTTATTCATGAAAATTTTATTTTTGACACTATCATAAATATAATTGTGTTCTTAATTTTATCCTTGGATAGTTCATTGCATGTACATAGAAACACAACTGATTGTGTGTTCTATTTGTAGTGTGTTACAATTGGCTTTAGTTTCGACAGTTTGACTACAACATGCATATAGCTGAGGGTGTCATTGAGCTTTTATGCCTGGAGCCTATTGAGCTTCTTAGATGTGCAGACTGATATTTCTCAACAAATTTAGGAACTTCTTAGCCATAATTTCTTTAGATATTCTTCCTATTCTTTTTTTTCTCTCTTCCTTCTGGGACTCCCATTAGGAATACATTTGTACGCTTGTGGTATCCATGGGTCTCTGAGTGTTCCTTTTTTTTTTTTAAAGATTTTATTTATTTATTTGACAGAGAGAGAGACAGTCAGCGAGAGAGGGAACACAAGCAGGGGGAGTAGGAGAAGAAGAAGCAGGCTCCCAGCGGAGCATGGAGGCCGATGCGGGGCTCGATCCCAGAATGCCGGGATCACACCCTGAGCCGAAGGCAGGCGCTTAATGACTAAGCCACCCAGGTGCCCCACTGAGTGTTCCTTTTTTAAAAATCTCACTATTCCTTCTGTATCTTGGGCTGGACAATCTCCATCCTCTCCTCAAATTCAGCGATTCTTTCTTCTACCATATCAAATCTGCTGTTGAGCCCCTTCGCAAATTTTTCATTTTAGTTAGTGTATTTTTCAACCCAGAATTTCTGTTTGATGCTTTGAAAATAATTTCTGCCTCTTTACTGATAATCTTTATTTGGTAAGACATCGGTCTCATACTTTTTCTTTTTTTAGATGTGGCTTCTTTTAGTTCTTTGAAAATATTTATTTAAAAAAAAAAGATTTTATTTATTTGACAGAGAGACAGCCAATGAGAGAGGGAACACAAGCAGGGGGAGTGGGAGAGGAAGAGGCAGGCTCCCAGCAGAGCAGAAAGCCCGATGCGGGGCTCGATCCCAGGACCCTGGGATCGTGACCTGAGCCGAAGGCAGACGCTTAATGACTGAGCCACTCAGGTGCCTCAAATTCTTTGAAAATATTTATAATAGCTTATTTGAAGTCTTTGTCTAGTAAGTCCAACTTGTGGGCTTGCTCAGGGACAGTTTCTTTTGACTGCTTTTCTTCTTCCCCTACCCCCACCCATGGTCTTTCCTATTTCTTTGCATGACCCATAATTTTTTTGTTAGAATTTGTTAAAACTGGACTTTTAAAATAATACAATGTAGCAACTCTGGAATTCAGGTTTCCCCCACCTCTGTGTTTGTAGTTGCTTATTATTGTTTTTGTTGCTGTTTGTTGAGTGACTTGCTGAACTAATTCCATAAAATGTGTATTCTTTGTTGTGTGTAACCAAAGTCTCAGCCTGGCTAGCTTTGTTGTCATCTACCCACTGGATACAAACTTCCCAAACCGCTTTGAACAAATAAGTCTCCCAGCCTTTCCTAAGAAGCTCTGTGTCCTTTTGAGGTAGGCATTCAACGCTCCAGGAGTCAAAAACTCTGTATAGCCTTTACTTCCTGCTTGCACAAGGTCAACCAAAAGGGAGAGATTAGGGTCTTCACAGGTTTTTCCTGGGCACGTGCACAATCTTGCCTATGCATGTGGTCTCCTAGATTCTCAAGAACATGGCAGAGTTTTTCAAAACTCCTTATGGACATCTCATTCTGAGGCTTTTTCTTTGAGGTTTTTTAGTCATTGCTGGTTACCATGACCTCAGGCAGCTACCATGTTAAACAACTGGCACTGACATTTTTTGACAAGTGCCCAAGGAAAAAGGCCATTTGCACTGGGTGAGCTCTGGGTGAGGTCAAATCAAGACAAGCTCTGGGAGTGGAGATTTTCAGGGAGCCGTCAGGAAGGTCAAATAATGACCATTTTCTGGGAATGGTGCTTTGGGGGGATGCTCTAACACCATTTTACCCCTTCCAGTAGCTGCTAGGCTGCTGTTCCTCACACCTGCTGTGACTGCAACACTATTGGTTTTCAAGATTACTATGAAACTGGAAAGAAGATGAAAATTTCCAGAATTCTGAAAACACTAATTTTGACTTCTTTTTTTGCCAATATTCTCATTGCTTTTATGCAAGAACACATTTTCAAAGGTCTTTACTCTGCCATTGCTGAAGTACTTTTCCTCCACCAATATGCTCTGAAACTAGGTGTTTTGACCCTTTGATTCCTCTTGACCAAGAAAAATACATGATATTCAGGAAGTTCTGAACACTCCTAGTACATTGCATATTTCATAGTTTTACACTATCACAGGAAACTTTTCCAGATAGAATCCTTTTATGTGGGACACATCCTTTCGTTCTGACATGTATAAATGGATAACACTGAGCAGCTCATTGATTTCAAAGTGAGGAAAAAGCAGTCCTTTCTTCCTGCTTTTTAGCTGCTACTTATAGTTAATTAAAATTTCATTTCTTTTGAAATCTTCATGTTCTCTCCCCTTTCCTCCTGGTTAGAATAGTTTAACAAGGTTTTGCTGAGCTGAGATAAAATAACACAAGTGCATACCCCTAAATAATATTAATAAAAGAGTGGCAGAGAAACCATACACACCTATCAGTTTCAGGAAAGTTCTTCTTTTCCTTAAACCAATAAGAAATGAAATAGAATAACCTATCTTTTTAACTCATCTTGTCTATGGCTCAGTATGATTTGAGGGTGGTTCAGGAAATCCTTAACTCATGCATTTTGGCCTGTAGAGAGTTTAGAGGAAAGAATCCAGGGTGGTTCCAGGAAAAAAAAGGGTAGATTCAGGTTTTCTAAGATTTTTTTAAAAATCTCCAAACCTGAAATATTTTACTAGTCATAAATATTTTGTTCTTCCCAAACTTACCAATATGGCTGAGATAATGATGTCTCAACATCAGCAGGAAAAATGTGTATGTTTTTATACTAATAATATAATATTTACAACATATAAATATGTACACTGTATATAGAAAGTATATATATAAATAACTAACAAACATATTTTCAAGAAACGGTAAATATTTAATGCCCATACATATATATAATATTTGGACCAGGCTAATTTATTTTGGTACATGGTACTATGATACTGCTTGCAAAGTACAATGCATCCTAAGAAAATGTTAATTTGCATTTTCCACATGAAATTACTCATTGGTCCTTTTTTCCTAATTAAAAAAATATAGTTTCATCCATAAGTATGCAAGACAAAGAAAAGGAAAGTTGAAACAGTAAGAGAAATACAATTAGAAAAAAAGATGTGTTTTTAAAGCCGCGAGGAAAAATATTTTATAAATATCTTCCAGAGATTAGAAAAATAACCAACTGTGTAATTAGTTACTTAAGGTAAATAAGTTGGTGTTTTTTTAAGATTTTATTTATTTATTCGACAGAGATAGAGACAGCCAGCGAGAGAGGGAACATAAGCAGAGGGAGTGGGAGAGGAAGAAGCAGGCTCATAGCGGAGGAGCCCGATCCCATAACGCCAGGATCACGCCCTGAGCCGAAGGCAGACGCTTAACCGCTGTGCCACCCAGGCGCCCCAAGGTAAATAAGTTTTATGCCACCGATTCATCTCTTAAACTGTCCTCTGAAGTGAAAAGAAAACTGTTTTAATTATGACATCCTACATTGATATGGAATCTTGGTGCAAGTTGAAAACGTCACTGTTCCATATACAAATGGGCCAAGGACATTCATACAGTAATGTAAATAGACACAGCAGGATAAACCAAAATAAATTATTTTCATAAAATGTCTGGGGTATTTCACTGTGTTTTTGTGAACACACTTAGGTAAATTGCTTTGCTTTGTACACAGAAAACAAGAGATCTCTTAATCACAACCATAAATACGTATACATGCATATTAATCTTCATCACATTACTTTTACTGCTTATGTGATTTAAAGCACAGTGCAGAAAGCCATCTTGATTTGCACAAGGTTCCCCCCAGAATCACTGTGAGAATCTGACAGAAACCCTGATTGTGTTCGACTCTTCAGCATGCTTTTCCGTTCATTTACTGGCACCTGTCTCTGTCACAGCCTGATGAATTACTTTCTAATTGGAGGACTTGAGCAGATAGGGAGGCCGCCCTCCTTCCTTAACTGACACTCCTGCAGCTCACCAACTGATCGCTATGCCGGCTCTTCTCATTTTCCCCATAAAGCTCCAAATTTCTCCAGTCGCCTCTCACCACAAGGACATATACCTGTGGTTATGCCGGAATTTTGCAGGTTGAGGAAAGATCAATATTACGATGTCAGAGAAAACATCTGGAATGACGCTGAAGCCTACAAAACTTCCCCTAAAAAGAGAAAGTCAAGCCAGTGGAAGGGCGCTATCATTCTCTGGCAAAACCCCATGTCCAGAAACAGATACATCCCTATGTTCGAATCCCTCCTCAATTCAGCGTTGACAGACCAGGGAGGGGGGTGTCTACAGGACTTTGCCAGACGCTTCGGGTCCCTCCTTCCCATGTTGTCTTATAAAATTCACATATGTATGCCTAAGCAGAGGTTGCAAATGCAGAGTGTATCACTGAGCCTAAAATCCCCGTGCTTGGAAGCCACAAGCTACACTGGCAGAGAACAGACCAACGTATCTATGTGGAAAGGAGAAAGACCGCCGAGGCACTGAAGATTTGCACTCCGAGCCCTGAAAGACGTATTTGCCTTGTAACTTGGTCTCTTTGTATTGCTGATCTTAGCTCACCCACACTGTTCCTGAGCATTGTGATTAATAACCATATGCTCTATGAAAATCAACTCGATACAACTTGCCCAGAAGGTGATAGATAAAGGAAGTCAATCCGGAAGCTGACTTTGATATGCCCATGATTTTTCTTATTACTTTGGTATTTCAAAATCTGATCTTGAAAATGCATAGCTTCTTGTCTTTTGGCTAAGGCAAAAAGTTTAGCGTGGAGAAGACATTTATGTACTCTGATACATTTTTTTTCTGTATGAATGTGTACCTTCCAAACAGACAAAGGAAAATCTCTTGCGTTTTTGTTAAGAGTTTGCGGGGAAACTCCACATCAGTATGCTAATTGTTATAAGACAAGCCTCAAGCCATGTTTGTTTGATGAATTTAAAGATAAAGAAATACATAAATATTTTTAGTGAAAGGGAGTTTCACCAAAAGTATCTATGTTTATAATTGACTTAAAGGAATTTTGGTGTGGGCCATGACAAAGGAACTGGTATCACTAAACTCACATCACTACATAAGAGCTAGAAAGACTGAACGCGACATATAAAACAAGTGTTGGAAAGCGTTGGACAGCAAGCAATGTAGGCGTACAGATCTCGAGAGAATGGGAATTCCTGAAATAAGTCCTACATTCACTCCAGATTTCTCCCTGAAGTTATTTTCCAGTCCTTGGCACAGGGAAATGGGGCCCAAGCACAAAGTGTCAGTTTCATTGGGCAGAATAAAACAGATCAGAGTTCGGTCCGCTAAGAATGTGGAGATTTGGGAGGTAGGTAGCAGATAAGGGAAAAGTAAAGATAAAGAGCCTAAAAAATCTCCATAAAAACTCTCCTTGGAGTCTAAGCTGATGGACATGCTTAAAAAGGACGACAGGCTCTATTTTTTTAAAGACCTGCTGTTGGCTGGGGGCGGAGGGCACGAGGGGGGCAGTAATTGATAAGCAAAGATTTCAGAGGTTGCAAAATGCTACAAAGATCTTAACATTCTACTTCACTCAAACTGAAAGGACCTTAATGAACAATCCACTCATTCAGGTGGGACTCTAGAAATTCTTGCTGAAGCGTGATGACTACTTTGTTGGAGTAAGAAAATAATTAAAAACCACTCACTTAAAAAAAAAATTCTGAATTTAAATATTGGCAGAATTGATCCATCAGTAATGTAAGTGCCTATCAAGTTAACGCAGACCCCACAGTTGAAGGTCTTAGTTCCACAAACTCCGCCCCCACCTTATTTAGCCGCAGCAAATTAGGTCCGCGGTAACCCACACTTCTGCCTTACTGGCTACAATTCAGGGGTTCTCATGATCACCCCCTCAGGCTCACAGAACTCAGGAAAGTGCTTTACTGATGACCACTCATTTATTATAAAGGATACAACTCAGGAACCGCCACAAGGAAGAGACGCACAGAGCAAAGTATGGGGAGGGTGGTGGTGCCGAGTCTCATGCCCTCTCGGATGCGACAGCCTCCTAGCTCTCGGAACCGTGTTGCTTAGACGACTTTATGAAGGTTTCCTTATATAAACATGATCAATTAAATCACTGGCCGTTGGTGATTGAACTCAATTTCCAGCCATCTCTCCTCCCTACAGGTGGAGGGTGGGTGGGGCTGAAAGTTCCAACGCTTACAAGGTAGGTTTTTCTAGTGACTAAACCCCATCTGGAAACTATACAGTCTCCTTTCCCTGGTCATCTCGTTAGCATACAAAAGACTGTAAATTCCAAGGGTTTTAGGAGCTGACCAAATACTTTTTTTTTTTTTAACTCTACCACAGTTCCGAATAGGTGAATAGGTGCAACGTGAGTCTGGGAACCAACACGTAAATCAGGAGGGGCCTTGGTTCCCATCACGCCCCAGTGACTCCCTAGGAGGTTTACCCTTCTTGCCCCTGCAACTCTGGGCTCTGTGTGTGTACAGGTACCAGTTCCAAAGAGAAATCCTATGCCAGGAGACACAGCGAGCGTCACATAGAACTGTTGCCACCTAAGCTCCTTATGTCAAGGGACCAGCAGACAAGAAGGGAAGTCAGCACCCTGATGGGGGTAATTGATGTAATCATCAGGAGGAAATAGGAGTGCTTTATACTACGGGGGCACATGATCAACTTGGATGCCTCTTGGTACCACCTTGCCTTACTTTGACAATGAATGGACAAAGGTAGCAGCCACATCACGAGAGGGGCATGGTGACCAGGGGTTTAACCCCTTAGGCACTGAGGCTCTTGATCACACCCCGTGATGGTGACTTTTATGTGTTAACTTGGCTAAGCAATGGTGCCTAGTTGTTTGGTCGAACACTAATCTAGATGTTGCTGTGACGGTGTTTTATAAATGTGATCAAAGGAGGGGCACTTGGGTGGCTCAGTCGGTTAAGTGTCTGCCTTCAGCTCAGGTCATGATCTCAGGGTCCTGGGATTGAGCTACATCAGGCTCCCTGCTGGGTGGGGAGTCTGCTTCTCCCTCTGCCTCTGTCCCTCCCCCACTCCCAGCTCGTGCTCTCACTCTCTCGCACGAGCTCTCTCTCTCTCTCCCTTTCTCAAATAAATAAAATCTGAAAAAAATAAATAAATAAATATGCTCAAAGGAGATGATTCTCGATAATATGTGTGGACTTCATCCAGTCACTTGAAAGCCTAGACAGCAAAATATGAGGTTTCCTAGAGAAGGAATTCTGCCTCAGGACTGTAATACAGGAGTCCAGCCTGAGTCCATGGCCTGCTGGCCTGCCCTGCAGATTTCAGAGTTGCCAGCACCTAATTACATAACCCAAGTCCCCCCACCTTCTCTGCATACACACACACACACACACACACACCCATATATCCATATACCCAATATCCATATCCTATTGGTTCTGTTTCTCCGGAAAACTCTAAGCAAACCACCACGACTACGTGGCATGCTGGTTGAGGATGAGTGGAATCTAGAATAGCGAAGAAGGTGCAAATGAGTATCAGTCACATCTCCAAGGTCCCTGGAGCCACGGAGGCTGTAGTTCATCTCACTAGCCTTCCCCTGCTAAGTTCTTTCAGGAAAAAGGGCACCAGACTCCTGGAGTTGCCGCTCCCATAACCTCTATGAAGAAAATCCAAGAGGCATAGGCTCGATGGCAAAGGACACTGTGAGGCACTGCCCATGTTCCCTGCATTTTCCCAGGGACTGGCAGTGCCATCCCGAGAAGTCTCCAACTGGCAACCTCATATGAGGAATACATTGGCTAAAGATGACTGCTTCACCCAAGGTCATGGGTCCTTTCGGGGGTGGGGGGGTACACGCAATGACTGAATCACTGAGAAGGTGTAAAGCCACAGCTCATTCAACCCTGAAGGGTCATCCCCAGCTTCAGAACTCCGCTTAGGGTTGGCTGAAACTCTGTCAAGACTGCATTGCAGCTCAACACCTCCCGCCCCCTGTGCCGAATCCTGCTTCCTTAAACTCCTGAGAAAGCAGTGTTCACACCTGCAACTATGCTTTCGAATTGAGGAAAAGAAGCCAGACACAAAAGTGTGAATAAATACTCTATCATTTCACTCACATGAAAGACAAAAACAGGCATAACTAATCCATGATGATAGAAGCCAGAATGGTGCGTGTGTGCGTGTGTGTGTGTGTAGGGTGGAGGTGGTGAATTGGTGAAAATGTTCTACACCTTGATCCGGGGAGTGATTACCTGACTGTATTCATGTGTACATTTCAATTTATGCAACTGATTATATCTAAGTTATATCTAAATTGAACAACTATTTTTTCAAAGGTACAAAAGAGTTCATTTGAATCCCGGTTGAGTCCTTTCCTTTCCAAAAAAAAGCCGTTTCTCACAACTCCAAAATGTTACATAGCATGGGTCTAGCAATACAATTCTTTTTTTTTTCCCCCTGAGGTTTTATTTATTTATTTGAGAGAGAGAGAGAGAGAGAGAGCGCACACAAGCAGGGGGTGGGACAGAGGGAGAGGGAGAAGCAGGCTCCCCGCTGGGCAGGGAGCGCACAGCTTAACTGCTTAACCGACTGAGCCACCCAGGTGCCCCTCAAATCAGCTCTTTAAAATGTTCTTAGAAATTGAAAGAAAAAGGATAAAAGCCTTAAAAAAAAAGGCAGTTCTCAAAAGAAAAATAAATGGTCCATAAACACGAAGACAAAAATTAAGTGACAAGAGCACTTTTACTCTAGAAAATACACACATTTAAAAAAATAAACGCCGATATTCATGATCATTTTTTATTGTTTCCAAAGCATTCACTCTACCGTTTCTTCTTCCCAAAAAAACCCAGAATCTCACAATGATGGGGTTTGGCAGGGTTCCCCAGTTCCAGGGATGGGCCATCATGGATCTGAGCAAATTGGGGTCATCTCACCCCGGTTCCTTAGGGATTTGTTCCATGATGGGAAACCAGAATGGAGTCAGGCCTAAGCAAGTTAGCAAATCACATTCCTTGGCTTCTAAGATTGGTTCAAAGGTGAGCTTGCAACCTCAGATGATACAATGTAAAGAAGATCAGACTTTTATTTGGTAACTGTGCAAAAAGAATATGTTTTCCTCTGCAGGTGAACAAGGAGGCTCATGGCTCCGGGAGCTCCATGCAACCAACTTGCTACCTTGAGGGCTTCACCTAAAAATTAAAGCCAACCACCAGAGGACCACCCAGACAGGAGGCTCTCAACAAATGGAGTCATAGTCTTGGTGACATGGGGTCAATCCACACCTGAAGCCAGCCCTGCTTCTGGACTTTTCAATTATATGAGACAGGAAATTCCTTCTTATTACTTAAGTTAGCGTGACTTAGGATTTTTCTTACTTGCAAAAAAAAAAAATTATTCCTTCTTACAAAGCAGTGTCAGTGAGCATTCTGGGAACACTGACATCAATATGCTGCTAGTAGAAATAAAATCTGATATTACCTTTTGTAAAACAATTTGGCAACATGTATCAAACGATGTAATTATGGGCACATCCTTCACTCTAAGACAACAACTTGTAAGAATTTATTCATTTGTTCAACAAAGATTTGAGCACTTTATGTGCCAAACACTGTTCTAGGAGTCAGGGGTTTAGCAGTGGATGAAACAAAGTCCCTTTAGAACCAGCCTTAGGAAATAATCATCAAGAATGTGTAAAAAGGGGTGCCTGAGTGACTCAGTCAGTTAACCATCCAACTCTTGATTTTGGCTCAGGTCATGATCTCAGGCTCATGAGATCAAGCCCTGTCTGGCTCTCCACTGGGTGTGGAGGCTGCTTGAAATTCTCTCTCTCCCTCTGCTCCTCCCCACCCCATGCTCTCTCGCTCTCTCTCTCATAAATAAATAAATCTTTTTTTTAAAAAAAAAAGGATTTTCTAGGAGCTCCTGGATGGCTCAGTCAGTTAAGCGTCTGCCTTCTGCTCAGGTCATGATCTCAGGATCCTGGGATCAAACTCTGCATCGGGCTCCCTGCTCAGGGGGGCGTCTGTTTCTCCCTCTCCCTCTGCCCCTCCCCACCCTGCTTGGTCTCTCTCTATCAAATAAATAAATAAATAAATAAATAAAATCTTCAAAAAGAAAAGATTTATCTATAAGATGTTAATTTCAGAGCCCTTTAGAAGAGGGAAATTTGGAAACAACATAAATGCCCAACAAAAGGGGGTTGCTTAAACAAACCATGGGTCACTGACATGATAAAATACTATTTAGGCACTTAAAATGAATTGAAGAAACTAATAATTGAAATATTCTCCATAGACTATTACCTGATAAAAGCTTATAGTAAAACAGAATGTAAAGGGTTGCTCATATTTGCACGCTTATATGTGGATATTTATGTATAAGAAATGACCTGATATTAGACACTCTAAAATGTCACATTATTCTGAACAGAATTGTGGATTGTGGGGGGTTTTATTTACTTCTTTGTATGTCTTTACATGTTTTTATAATTTTCTGTCATGAATGTGCCTTTCCTTTGTTAGCAAAGAAAACATCAGACTTACAAAATGATCTGAAGTGGTTCAAACTAAAAAGTAAATAACGCTTGAGGGGTAGCATTGTGCTGTCTCATAAATCGAAGGTGACCCTCTAAACATATCCATAAATAAAGGGTCGGACTAACGCCCTCCACTCTAGGAAGGAAGACTGTTGCAGGTTTTTCTAACTGCACTCAGACCTTTTAATGGAGTGAGCAACACAAGGTCTCAGAGCTGGCTCAGGACTGCCTGGGCTAGGCCCTAGGTCTCCCAAGTTTGGGGATCCGGGGCTATTTCCACCACACTGAGTCCTCTGCTTAGCACACAAGCAACATCATTAGAATGAATCTGTCATCAAGAGAGAGTCATTCAATACATTTGGAGAGTATCATCCGCTCCGTAAAAATAACCTGGCAGCTCCGAGGCTCACTGTTTAAAGACTTAAAACCAAAGCACTCCCTGAATTTCAAATGTGAAGAAGCACCGAGTGGATTTTAAATGTTTGTCTCCTCTGCTCTGCCTTGCAGACTTCTATAATAGGATTTTAAAGTGTACATACACTTAATGCCACTTGTATGGAGGGCAGAGGGCCACTGCTGGTCGGGAGAAGTTGGCAGTGAGCTCTTTCTGTCCCCCTTCTCTTGTTCTCCAAGGAACTCTATCCTGTTTTCTGTCTTCTGGATGTTGATGTAATAGAAGCATTATGACTTTAATGAGTGAATAACAGTTACAAATTTCCATTTCACTTTACTTACCAGCTTAGATGTGGTTTAATGCAGCATGAATAGAATTTGCCCAGAGGTGGATGTGAGCTGAACTGACTAGGTTTCTGACTGCCAATTCTTCTGCACACTAAAATAGCAGCATAACCTATTACCACATTTGTTATCTGTTACTAAGAGAAAATTACCAACCCACCCAGAGAAACAGAAATACAGCTGATCATGGGACTGCTCGAAAGGGCAGGAAACCTGTTGGTTTTACATCAGAATGCTCACACAGACTCTCAAGATAGATGTTTCCAAACAACCAAAACAAAACATCTCATTGAAGCCATATTTTTGTTTTTCCAAAACAACGAGTAATCTGGCCTAACCACGCTGCACGTGGTCAGTTCTAATCAAGAATGTGTTTGGGGGCGCCTGGGTGGCTCAGTCGGTTAAGTGTCTGCCTTTGGCTCAGCTCAGGTCATGATCTCGGGGTCTTGGAATGGAGCCCCCATGGTGGGCTCCTTGCTCAGCGGGGAGTCTGCTTCTCCCTCTGCCCCTTCACCCCTGCTTGTGCTCACGCACACTCTCGCTCTCTCAAATAAATAAATTCTTTTAAAAAATGTATTTTTCCCCATCAAGACTGCAGGCAGATAGCTTTAACATACCAACTGTCTTCAGTAAATATTTCTTCTGTGTTTATATGTGTAGAACTCTGTGGAGAATCTCACTGACCTGCAGGAAATACGGTGACATCCAAGGGGCCAACCCTGCCCGTAGGTGACTTACTATCCAAAGCAATGCTCTCGCTGGAGCAGGCACCTCTATGAGCCGGAGGAGTGCTTCTCTACCTTCGTGAAATATTACTCTCTTTTCTCAAAATTCTTCATAAGCCTTGGCCCTGGAGTTGATGTCCATGATTAATTTAAGGGGATGGGGGGAGAAAATAGATAAAAAGAATATAAAACTTGTCCATTTGGTTCTGCCCCTTAATAGCCAAATAAAGAGTTTGAACAGAGTGGACAATAATTTACTGTAAGTAATAAAATAATATTGATCTTGCCATGGAGTAGGAACCAAGGATTCGGGGCCATCCATATGTACTAATTTGGATATGACAAGCTTGGAACCTATTTATAACTTTTAAAGTATTTTATGGTTCTTTCTTTCCAAAGAAGTACACATCATATTGCACAAGGTCTGTGAATACACGAGTGTTCTTCCCTGCCAAAAGCAGCTGAGATAGCAAAAGGATTACTCAAGTATTGTTTTTCAAACTTGACTTTGTAATGGGGAGTTATACAGAAATATTTGGTACTTAATAACCTTGAAAGTTTGAATTCAGGAAGGTTTTACGGCCCCAAGGTTACATGGTCTGATGGCTCAGGTTCACAAATCCACCAAGAACCATTCTGGCCTTTGTAACTAAACCCACCTTTGTGCCCATGGAAGACAAAACCCAGTAACAAAAATGCCTCGCCCTAGCACGGTGCCCGCCTGTGGGGGGCGCTCCACGGTTTGTCAGGCTGAACTGGGTATGAGTTATGGCTTCTATTTAAATAGGCATGGAAAATAAGGAATCTCTATTCCTCTTAACCTTTGTTCTCCGTCAATCACATAACACCAGATGATTAGTAATGTTTTAATTATCTGTGGAATTCAAAAGCGGGAATATTCAGGCATCCTTTCATATGGAATGAACCAAGTTTCAAACCAAGCTATCAAATATTTAGCACTCCATGGAAAGAATAAAAGCACCCCAGTCAGGGGCTGCATGGGGTGCAGGGAGGGTAGCCGCATTATTTTCTCTGGGACTATGGCCGGGAAGCGTCTTGTTTCCAGAAGCCGAGTTCTATGACACAGCTATCCCAACCTGGGATCAGAATTTCCTTGTAGATCTCACCACTTTACTTAGTGAACATCCAAGCTGCTGGCCACATTCCCAGACACCCTCCATCCCTGATATTATCACAGTCCCCGCCAGGGTGGGCTCCTCATCCAGGTAGGAAGAGAGGTGAGCCGGCCAAAGTCACTCTTCTCCTTCAGGCTTCTCTGTAATAGCTTCCCCCTCACTAAAGAGGTTTTGCCTGAGCCTAATCTAAGTATAGTAATTCTTCAGTGACCCAGCAAGATGGATGTTGAATATTAAAAAACATGCCTCCTTTGTTTCATAGGCTGCTTTGTTTTTCTAAGTTTTAAAAATTACCTTTCATCATACCAGTACACAGAGTCCCTTTTAAACTTGTACTTTGCTTAAGCAATGAGGAGAGAGTGTTATTTACAATTTCCCTTTCTGGCTCTTATATGCCTATAAAGTACCTTGTTTTGCTTCAGTTGGATTTTTAAAACATTTTCCAAAAACCTTTAGATTTCTTATTTCTCCAGATTCCCCACTGAGGGCTCAAACTTAAACTCATGACCTCGAAAGGCCAACTTCACGCAGAAGGCAACAAGGTGAAAAGCTCGAGGATATTTGCATTCCCCTTTGCTTCCGCAAATGCAATGTGTCTCATCCTCCCGGGCTGCCTGCAAAGGTGCCCTGGAAAGAGAAACACAAGTGTGTGCTTCTCTAATAGGTTAACATACTGACCTGCTTTAAAGGGAACAAATGGTGCAGCCCAGGGGCAATTAATGTATGGACTTCAGTAGACATTATTGATGGAAATGACTTAAAACCAAATCATGCTCCAACAGGAGTGGGTGGAACATTCTACTCACTTTAAATATCTTCATTCCAACCTCAAATATGACAAGGATTTTATGCTTAATTGAATGTACTCTTGATAAAAAGAAGTTGCAAAAAGCTGATATTAAAAAATAAATATATACGGGTTGCACTAAAGTCTGTGTTTTCTACAAGTGCTTTAAAGGTCTGCTGGTAGGAACCAGTAGTTATGTAACAAGTCGATTTCAAAAATTACACCTTTCACAATTACAGTACATCCTGGTAAAACAGTTGAGGTCAAGTCACTAAACATTCTTGCAATTCAAACGGAAGGAAACTGATTAATTCTTTGCTCGGGTTAAAAAAAAAAAGAGGATTTATGATGAGAAATCTGTACCAATCTCCCCGAATAGTTAAGGAGGAGTAAGTAGAGAGGAAACACAAATTTGATAACTGTAGGGACTAAAGTACTAATTTATGGTCCTCTGAAATAGAAGGTGATGTCTACCGTTACTTAGCTTGGCTGGGGCCGTGAACAATTAAAGCTGATGGTTTTCCCCAGCACACCCAAGCACTAGACCCGGGTTTTTTTTTTTTCCTTCTGGCTCTGCCTCGCTGGTTCTCCCCAGCACTGGCTCTCGGGGGTCAAGGAAGGTTGGGGACCCTCCTTCTCACTCTCCAGACCCCAGACTATCAGACTCCGGTGTCGCTGGCCGAGCTCGCCGGCCCTCCGCGCCCGGGAGGGAACTGGCTTTTCTACGAACCGCCCCGGGCCTCCCGGCCCCCAGCTCGTCAGTCCAGGTCTCCGGCCCTGTCACCGTGGCCGAGCGCAAAGAGCTCGCGTCGTCGTTTTGGAAAGCGACGCAGCTGCCTCCTCGGACGCAGTCTGTGCGTCCCGGGTCCCGGCAAGGACCGCGCCGAGTCCCTAGGACTTTGACGGGTTAGAGCAGGCGACGCCGAGAGCAAGGCCGCCTCGGGCCATCCCCAGCCCTACCCCAGCGCCGGCTCCAGCGCCCGAGCCCCGCGGCCCAGCGCCGCGCCGGGAGAGAAGCAGCTGTTCTCAACAGCTGGGGGGCGGCGGCGCCGGGCACCCCAGGTGCGGCCGCGGCCAATCGCAGGCGTCCGGCCCGCCCCCTCCCCAGCCAGGCGCCGACCCCGGGCCCGCGGGGGAAGGGAGCAGAGAGGTGGAGAGCCGTCCTCGCCACTTGTCTTCCAGCTTCCGCGGCGGGAGGGACAGAACCGGAGCCCAAGCGGCGCGGAGTCCCCCACCCCCGGCCCCGCCGGCGCCCCCCGTCCGCCCAC
>NC_048222.1:9661549-9671877 GCF_002007445.2 Ailuropoda melanoleuca | reverse complement strand
GCCCTCGCCCTCGCCCCCGGGCTCGCCCTTGGCCCCCGGCGGCCGCGAAAGGGTGCGGGAGACGCGGAGCCGGAGGAGGAGGCGCAGCCGCTGCCCGAGCCGCAGCCGCAGCCGGAGCCGGAGCCCGAGCCGCGGGGCGGGCGCGAAGATGCACACGACCCAGAAGGACACGACGTACACCAAGATCTTCGTCGGGGGTCTGCCCTACCACACCACCGACGCCAGCCTGCGCAAGTACTTCGAGGTCTTCGGCGAGATCGAGGAGGCGGTGGTCATCACCGACCGGCAGACGGGCAAGTCCCGGGGCTACGGATTTTGTAAGTCGCGCGCCTGGGGGCTGCGGTGGGGTTGGGGAGGCAGAGGTGGGGGCGACAAAGGGCCCGGCGGGGAAACCGAGGATCGCGGGGGCGGGGAGGCTTGGGGCGGCGCAGGGCCTCGGGGGTTGGGGTTTGCAGTGGGGGGCTCGGCGTGACAACGTGAGGAGCCCCGCGGACGCGGGCGGCGCTGCCCCTTTGCTCCCGGCTGAACTGAAAGTTTGCGCGCGGCGGAGCTGGGGCAGGGAGGGCCGGCTGCTGCCTCGCGGGGTTTCGAGGGGACCCAGCGCCCTGCGGTGTCGGGGAGGGGACAGGCGGAGCGGGGGTGGAAGGAGAGAAGTAACCACTGCTGGATTTGCGGGTGCGCACGGTTGGGAGGGAGGGGCCGCAGCCCCTCGGAATCGCACTCCCGGGTTGGAGGCCGGTCGTTAAGCGCGCTGTTGCTTTGTAAAAATGCGTGTGTCTTGAGGCGTTCTGGCTGGGGCGGGGAGGGGACACCCCAGGAGGTCTAGGGCTCTACTCCTTATGCCACCCCCCCCCCACAGACTTTTTTTTTAAATTGCAAAGATGGATTCTTTAGAAAGATGACCCTCTGGCTCTTTGCTGAACTGAAAGAGCATATTAAGCCTCCTGGGGATTTAAGCGTGCAAATTCAGCTGCCGGAGAGCCGGGAGCTCCAGAGTAGGACAATAGCTATTGTCGTTAGGGAGTGCTCGCTGGTGGTGGGGAGCACCGGGCGGATGTGAGGCTGGACTTTCTTTAAAGCAAACAGTGCCTCTTAGGCTGGGTAGGGACGGGGGGGGGCGGTCGGGGGGAGGAAGGATCTAGAGTTCCAAGACATAATTCAGGCTTCCGACTCCCTGCTAGGCCCAACTAGCACCCTGAAGACTTTGGGGGTGTGGGGAGGGGGTTGTTTCTTTCTTCCTGTTTTTTCTTTTTTTGACGGGGGATCAAGGAGTTAAGTTCCAGCAAAAGAAAAAGGAGAAAGAAAGGAAGGAAGGAAGGAAGGAAGAGAGAGAGAGAGAGAGAGAAAGAAAGAAAGAGAAAGAAAGAAAGAAAAAGAAAGAAAGAAAGAAAGAAAGAAAGAAAGAAAGAAAGAAAGAAAGAAAGAAAGAAAGTAAGTTGCAGAATCCCCTTAGTTTTCTCATGAATGACTTCTTCAGTGTAATTCTCGGTTTCCTTCAGGGGTTGATTTAGAGCTTTGTATGTATGTGTGTGTGTGTATGTTGCTAAGGTCACCATGGCTGACCGAGCTGCTGCCGAGAGAGCCTGCAAGGATCCGAACCCCATCATTGATGGCAGGAAGGCCAATGTGAATCTGGCATACTTGGGAGCAAAACCAAGGATCATGCAACCAGGTGAGAAATGTTCCTCCTACCTGCCCCACTTCCCATCTTCAGACCCCCACCCCACCCCCAGCATCTGAATAGAATGAATCCCTTATCAGAAGACATTGCAGATGTTTAGTAAAGTTGAACCATGGCTGGTTATTCTACCAAGACATTAAATGAGCATTGTCACTGGCTCTTGCAGGACTTGAAATGTACCTATGTGCAAAAGTAGATCTTGGGGGTCTGGACAATTTGTACCCACCCAGACTTAGGCTTGACTCATCTGTTTCAGGTATGACATACAGTCAGTCTACTCTTTTATTTTCCAGTTTTTAGCCACCTGTAGATCATTTACATGTCGATTATGTGGCCCAAAGGTGTCAGCTCCCGCTGGTTATACTTCCCTATGTACGGTTGTCTCTCCTTCTACCACCAGTGGCCCTGTGCTCAGAGCGGGCAATCCAACTTGAACCCTGACCCAAGAGAAGCCTAGGGGGAGGGGCGGTGTCTGGATGGTAAGGCTTTAATGTAAAATCACAGACTATTAGTTGTTAAAGAAAATGGGGAGATTTCAGGTACACCTGGGCGGTGGTCGTATAACAGATAAAGAAACTGACACTTAGAGGTGGGAAATGCTTTACTCCAAAGTCATGCAGCTATTAGTCGTCAAAAGGGAAGCAGGCTTTTGTCTATGTGAAAATTTGACCTTTTGGATTATTTACAACCCTGCCCCTGGCATTAGCACAAATAATTAAGAGTTGACTGTTGAGCAAATGGCAGTCTTTCACTTGGGTAAGCAACTTTGTTTTGTTAAGTCATTGTACTCTTCACTCAAGTGTTTCCATCTGAAATTTGGAAAGAGGTTGACAGACACTTCCACCCAAATGGATTTACTGGGAAGCTAGGTTGTCAAGAGAGTGAGTGCATGTGCCCGTATCTGTGAATATTAAAAAAACTTGTGTTTTTGTGTGTGCTATCCAGAAAAGGAGACTTTGTTTTGTGAATTTTTAACACCATAATCTGTAAAACCCATAATCTTCCAAAACATTGTCCAGCACGTTCCAAATTACAAAGACTTTTTATAGATCGTGATTCAGAATTGCGGAAATATTTGTGACCTGTAACTTCATTATCAAGTCCTGTTGTTCCTGGTTTCTTTCCACAAGAACTTTTCCCTGGTCTAATTTTCTAAGGTCTTCTTGTATGACTGTCAACTAAACTTTGCAGATAATTTTTAGTTTCCACCTGTAGCCTATTAAAATTTTCACTTGGGTCAATGATAACATTAGTAAAAAGAACTTTTAAATATATATATATTTATAGTCTATATAATATTTGTAATTTTTTCTGTAAAGCCTCAAAAGAATGGTGCTCTTCTCTAAGTGAAAGTTGCATTTTATATGTAGGAGTAATAAATACCTAACCATGCACAAATAGAGAATGTGGTGTGTTTTATTGTTAGGTTTTGCCTTCGGTGTTCAACAGCTTCATCCAGCCCTTATACAAAGACCTTTTGGGTAAGTCAATTCATCAGGCCCTCCTAAATTTTGATAGATTTCATCTGTTCACCTGCCTCTTTGTTATATACAGACAAGACCATTATGTCACAGAATGTTCCTTGTGATACATATTTATATATGCTTGTACCTTTTTGATGCTGATAATATAAATATTTTTAGATGAGTCAAGTTACTGACCCAGTTTGCAGCCTCCAAACCAGACAAATTTTGAGCTTATGATTAACAAAACAAAACAAAACAAAACTACCAGGTATGACTTGTGTACGAGACGATTGTGTCCCAGCACCATGATTACTGTTCAACTTGACTCAATGTTATTTATCTCTTTCTAACCTGACAGGGCTCGTATACAGTTAAGCTAACTGATCAGAAGGATACGATGATAAGAGGTGGAATAGTTCTGTTTGGAATTAAACTCTGTAACCAGTAGACTCAGACACACAAGCTCAGATGGTGATTAACGATGCATGGATGTTGGTGTTGTTGTTTTATTTTTCACAATAGTCAATAGACCTCCGTGTGCTTTATTTTATTTATTACAGTAATGAAGTGGTGTTGATAGCTAAACTGTGTGCTTTTTACTTAATTGAAAAGAGCTGTAGTGAAAGTGTTTTCTTCTCCTCGGGGAAGGGGCTCTTTGTGTTTTTGGTTTTGGTGGTGGTGTTGAGGAGTGTTGACTTTTGACTTTGCCATGGGAAGCAAAGGGCCTTTTTTTTTTCTTGCTTTTAAGCTGTAGCCTGTGACTTCCACTTAACCATATTTTCGTAGTGAGTGCTAAATTGTGTGATTTCCCTCTGTGAGAATACAGATTCATTGCTTGCATGTCCTAAGTTTCTGTTTTATTGGGGAGTTTTCTGGGAATGGGGTTCTTTCTTTTGCAATGTGTATCCACTTTTAGGCCTTCTAATTTAAAAGGTCAACAAACACTCATCAGATTTCACTGACACTAGCCAGTTTTTTGAGTCGAGTGGCACTAACTTTCACCTTTCAGACCTAACTCAGGTGAATGGGCTACTCGTCTTTGTGCTCCCGCTGGCTCCGTGATTACCAGCCTTCCTGCTCTGAGTGCCCTTCTTTCGCTTCTGTTCAGACACCATACGTGGGCGATCCCTACCACCTAAATTGACTCGGACCACTTAGAGTCTGTTTTGGCTATATGCTACCTGATTGACATTGCTAGAATTCTTGTGCCAGAGATTTCAGCTTCCTTTTTAAATATTCTAGTTGTTCAAGGAGTGTTTTATCCTCAGCCATAGTTTCTTCTCTAGCTTAGCACCTAAACATCTACCTGTGTAACCTGGAAAGTCTGATGATAGATAGATAGATGATAGATAGATAGATAGATAGATAGATAGATAGATAGATGATAGATAGATGATAGATAGATAGATAGATAGATAATCTTGCCTATGTGTCTCCAAGGATAGACCAGAAAAAGTAATTATCATTTGACTTGGAAGGGTCAAGTTGTTTTCCATGAATACCTTCTTAGAACCTTCCCTTTAACATAGGGATTCTTCAACTTACCGCCAGCTCTTACTCTTTTAAACCATGGAAGAGTATTCTGTCCAATCTGATTAGAAAGGGCCTTCATCTCTCCATAGCTATTCATCAGTGCCCCATCCCAACCATCCTGTGAACTGACAACAGAGTGGGTTGATGGGTCCAGCTACTTCTGTGGGTCCTCTCCTCGCTGGTCTAGACCACGTGTAAGGTGGGATTGGGGAGGAGAACGTACATCCCGAAAAGTGGCAATGAACTTAGTCATGATCTCACATAATAATCTTGAAACAGTTATAAAACTAAATCGATCAACAGGTATTAGCATGTGTTAATGTTTTTCTGTGCTAAGTAGGTGATACAAAATAAGGAGATTGCAAAACTAACACTAACCAATCAAGAACTATTAACTGCTAAAATACTTGGTATTTAGAACAAAAGGAATTCAGAATAGCAAGAAAACAGGTGAACTGGAGAGGTTGGACAAGGCTTCATGGGACTCGAGCTAGTCTTAGACCAGTGGGTGTGTCCTGGACAGGTAAGAGGAGGAAGGAACATGCCTCAGGGCTGTAGGATGAGATGAGCATAAGCAAAGGCAGAGAAGAGAAAAGATTTAGTGCATGGAGAAACCAGACTGTCTATGGGAGGATGCTGAGAGGTAGACATAGAAATTTGGACTGGCTGTGATAGTCTGCATCAATCCTTGAGAAAGAAAGTAGCACAAGGAAAATAAGAACCACCAGGAAAAAATGTCCTATGGAAATTTTAAATCAAGCATGCTTCAGTGGTAACCTTTTGTGGTTCATCCCTGCTAATATTAAGCTGTCTTTATAAAGGATGCTGATTATTACTGTTTGCGTAAATTGTTTGAACTTGAGGTTCTGATTAGAAATAGATAGCATTCCAGGTGGACCAAGCGAGCCTTCTCTTTTCTTTTTTAAGGGGTTCTTAACACTGCTCTAATTCCCAGAATCTGTACCTAACAAATCACACCTGGTCATCCTCAATTCTGTTGGAATGCACACGTTTTTATTTTAGGCCTGGAAAGAAGCTTGAGAATTTTTAATCTTACTTGACTTGTTTGAAATTCTAGTAACTGAACTGTTTTTTTTTTGTTGTTGTTGTTTTGTTTTGTTTTTTTGTTTTTTTATGTGGTCCTTAAATGGCCCCCAGATTACTCTGGGCTTTTCAAGAGAAAATCTTGGCTTGAAGGAATTTCTCATGTAACACAGTGGGCAGGTGTATAGATACGTGTGCATTTGCTAAACAGTGTCTTAGAAATACTTTGTGAGAAGCATTTTCTTATTGAAACCTTAGAAAGACTATGCATCTGTGAGTAGAAAATTCTAGGCTGGTTTAGATCAGGTTGAAATACCCTTAAACATTTATTCATAGTATACCTTTAAGTGCTCAGGGTTTTTTTTTAAAGATTTTATTTATTTGTTTGTTTGTTTGTTTGAGACAGAGAGAGCGAATGAGCGAGCGGTGGGGAGGGGCAGAGGGAGAGGAAAAAGCAGACTCCCTGCTGAGTGAGGAGCCCGATTCGGAGCTCTATCCCAGGACCTGGAGATCATGACCTGAGCCGAAGGCAGACGGCTAACCAACTGAGCCACCCAGGCGCCCCTTAAGTGCTCAGTTTTATGCTAGCTGTGTTAACACTGTACTAGCTACCATACTGTCCTCTAAGGAGGGCGGGGGGGGGGGCAGTAACATTAAGTGAGCATCTCCTACATGCCCGATGCTAGTAAGAAATTTACATAAATCATGTAATTCTCACAATACTTATTTGACCCAGGCTGTTCATGTCAGCCTGTGAATGTCCTTTCCATGGGTGAAAAAACAGATACAGAGAGGTTAATTAACTTGCCACAGGGCTAGTAAGTGAGTCTGACTCTAGGTTCAGAATCATGATTTCCCTGACCTCAAAAGCCGTGTTCATTCCTCTGTGTCAATTGATAGCCAGAAAGACACAATTCCATTCTCCCTTGTAATTTAGTAAGAGAACTCAGAAGCCCCCAGAAGGGTTGTGGCTTCCGACAGGGAGGAGAGACATCAGGTTCGTGGGACCCAAGATGTCTTCATGAAAGAGGTACAAGCTGACCTAGATTTTAAAGGATGGCGGAGGATAAGGTACTCTTGTATCAAGTGCCTACTTTATTCATCATTGTAGGCTCTGTGCGTAGATAATGTTATTTAACGCACAGCAATTCAGGGTTGGAAATATTGGATTCGTGTCACATATGAGAAATGTGAGAACAGAACGTGAAGCAAACTCCTGAAGGCTCTATGCATAGTGAGTGCTAGAGCTAGGGTGGGTAGGATTGGGATTTCAACAAGTAGAGATGGAATGAGGATTGGCTTCCCTGGCAAAGGGATGGCATGAGCAAAGGTGAGGATCTAGAAATGTGTGGCTTGTCCAGGGAGCACTGAGGAGTCCAGTTGACCTGGGTTTGAGGAAAGGTGGAAAGAAATACCGGAAGGAATGTTTTGGAGCCAGAAGCATAAAAGGCCTCGCATGCCAAAGGGGCTACAGGTTACTAGAACAAGTGACTAAAATGAAGACTTTGCCAGCTATCTGGTGATAGACTGGAAGAGGAAACCAGTTAGGGTGTCAAAAGTCACAAAGAGATGTCAGAGGGACCTGAAAAAGAAAAGGAAAATGTGGTCAGTGTTCTTTGACAATTGCCCAAGGTATCTGCCTTGTTCCTGTGCTTTTGTGACCACTAGGTACACACCCTATGTGACTGAGGGAAGGGACACTGGTAGGTATCTCGTGGCGGGGGACAGATTCCCAGATGGCCTTCACAGGCTCTTTAAACTAGTAAAAGACCACCTGTTGCAGGAATGGCTTCAGAAGCGCCACCTCAGCCTTTGGTCCTTTCCTGCCTTCCTTCCTGAACTAAGGTATTTTAGGCTGTCCATGGTCTGCTGGGCTCTCCTTTCCCTGAGCCTCTAACACTGCTCGGGTTTCATGTGCCTTCCAAACATATTCCTAACCCTTGCCAGACTTCATGTAGGGTTCTCTGATATGCCAGGGAACTCTACACTCTCATTGGCTGGCATTATCAAATGAAAACTATTAATGTAAAATCAGTGTAGAGACAAGAGTCCTGTAAGCAGCCCTGCCTATCTTCTAGTGCATTCTCTACACACACACACACACACACACACACACACACAAACTTCAGCCTGCCTTTTTGTAGGCTAAACTTATTTTCAGTTACCAACCTTCATTCAAAGACACAAAGCTGGTAACCATCCTCTTGTCCTTAGAGCTTTGGGAGGACAGGGGTTAATGTTTCCATATCAGTGAGATTCATACTGGCTGGACTTCGCTGCTGATAGATGTTTTACTTTGGCCTTATAAAGACATTTTACCCGCTGGAAACCCTTGTCGCATGACAGGATCAAAAATAGCCCGGCTGCAGCCCCTGCTGTCCATCACCACATGTAAACGGGCTTGAGTGAAGGCTCTCTTGCCTTGTCTGCACATTGCGGACGCGGCGGCCTCCAGGGACCGGGTTTCATAAAGCCACACCTGTTGCTGTGAGTGAGTCAGTCACCTGACCTAGAGAGAAGTTTGGAGTATGTGCATGACCACGCGTCTGGTTTCTGACAAGCAATTAAGAACATAGCTCTAAGTGTCCTCAGAAACACTTGATGACGTCTTTTCTCCTGGCACTGGGAAAGATCTACAAGTCTAGTAAAATTGAGTGTATTTTTATCATTGGGGTCAAAGTTCACTACCCTCTGTGATAAATTCATCTTTTCCATGGGTGTTCATTAATAAGGACTTTCAGTAAAACTCTGAAAAGGCAAAGCAAAGATCTGTGTTTTCGGAGATCTAAATATGAAGTTTTTGGTCTTGAGTTCTTTAAAATTCTTTAAAATAAGGATCGTTACTTGTTGCTTGTACTTCCTGTTAAGTTGGCTTTGCCAACAACCAGATGGCATTATAGTGTCATATTTTTAGAAATATAGGGGGTTCTGATGGAGATTGCTGTAAGGAAAGATGAAAATATATCAGATATTCATGGTAGCATTTTAAAGGGGCAGTCATGAATCGCAAGAGTGAGAACTGAAATGCATGGGATTTTTTTTAAAAAAACACCACTTGTGATTTATTTTTTTTAACAAAATTAACTTTTAAGGTCATTGGCGTGTGTCTTGTATGTGATCCCTGAATGTATAATTTTTAAAGGTACTTGATTTTGTTTCTTGAACTTTTACATAATACATAATACAATTGATATGTATCAAATATCTATGAGTAGGGCCGACTTAAACATGCTAATAATCTATTTGTTGATTTGGAGGATAAAACAAGAGTATTTGCGCCAAAAAAAAATGTTTCCTTACTCATTTTGTCATGTAAACCTTTTAAGTTTATATGAATTTTAGAAATATTCCTATTCCTACCTTTTCCCTCAACCTCATCATTTCCCCAAAACCCCTTCTGTCTGTCTTGCATAGAGATAAACAAGCTGGCTGACCTTCAGGTGCCTGATAGTCAAACAGGTTTGGTTGACCCTTGTGTCCTTATGAATTTTACGGAGAGAAAGAAAGAAAGGCAAAAAGCGTGCTGCACATCTCTTTGGGAATCACTGCCATGAATGTTAATAGCATTTCTGTAGCTTCCCACAACAGCCTCTTGTGAGAGAGTGAGCGTGTGCACTACAGTTCGTTTGAGAAGTGTGATTCTGCTGTGTTTACCACACTTGTGAACTTTTAAACTCCTTTTTTTTTTATTTTGTCGCCTGCTTCTTTTATCATCATTATTTTTAATAAGGGTGACTGAGGTTGCAGAGAGATTAATGTGTGCCGAGTCTGCATAGCAATTTCAAGTAGGGTTGCCATGATAATAAAACACATGGATTTTGTGCAAATTTATTTTAGTTTTGGGAAATCGGCCAACCCCCCTCCCCCTCCCGAACTGAACGATCACAGATTACCTTTGGAGTCCTATTATATTCACCGCTGAGAATTTTTTCTCTTTGCTAGTTTTATGAACTCATTACAAAATTTTCCAAAGTCTTAAAATCGATGAAGCGTGTATTCACTACCTCTCCTGTGCGTAGCCCTCCTGAACCTCGATTTATCGGCCAAACTTCCGCTGAATGATAAGCATTGGCTCTCTTCACCGATCCTAAATCCAACCTCCCAGCAGGGGGGAGGGGGCATGCCCCCGTTTCTGTCGCTGAATCCCTTTCGGGGCGCTCCGCGACTCCGGCTACCGCCAGAGCGCTCCGACGGACCCCTGGCGAGGAGATATTGTGGCAACCCTATGCTCGTAATAACCACTAAATTTGAGTCTGTCTGATCTCTGAGCGAGCCGCGCTGCGGACGCGAGGCCGGCGGCGCCTGACTCGGTGTCCCGTGTCTCCGCAGGATCCCCGCCCACTACGTGTACCCGCAGGCGTTCGTGCAGCCCGGCGTGGTCATCCCGCACGTGCAGCCCACGGCCGCCGCCGCCTCCACCACCCCCTACATCGACTACACGGGCGCCGCCTACGCCCAGTACTCGGCGGCCGCCGCCGCCGCCGCCGCCGCCGCCGCCTACGACCAGTACCCGTACGCGGCCTCGCCGGCCGCCGCCGGCTACGTCACCGCGGGGGGCTACGGCTACGCCGTGCAGCAGCCAATCACCCGCCGCCCCCGGGACG
>NC_048222.1:9556810-9661479 GCF_002007445.2 Ailuropoda melanoleuca | reverse complement strand
CTCCCCCCTCCTCCCCCCCCGTTGCCCGATGTGTAGTAGGTAAGGCGAGTTAACATCGACTTAACAGCTTTCAGGAGGAGAAAAAAAAAAAAAGCAAAAAAAAAAAAAAAGCAAAGCTATGCTATCGTGAAGCAGAATTCTTCTTATTTTTTTTATACTCCGGTAGTGTCGTAGATGAGAGAGAGGGGAGTGGGCGCAGTTTTGGAAATCGATCCCAAAGAGAGCCTGAGTCAAGGAAAGTGGGAGTAAACAGTGGAACTTCACTTTTATAACGGGATTTTTATTTTTGCTCTTTTATAGTATCAGGGAAGCAAACTGCCTTTTACAAGTTAGGAGATGCTATTTGAATCTAGTCGAACCAGGGACTACAGAGTGAGCAATATGTAGCTTGAATTACCTTTAAAAGCAGATTTTTTAAAAAAAATACACACACACACACAATGGTGAAAGCACTGATTGTCATTTTTAGCAGCCACTATGGCCTCTAGAACTTTTTCAGGTAAGAAGATCACGTTCTTTACTCTCTCAAAAAACGGGCATCGAACAATCAACCTGGGAGCGTGGCAGTGGGTAAAACGGCGGACAGGCACCAAAGCGATTTTCTCGTCTATCCTGTGGATGAGCGGGACTGTGGGGCAAGTGATGTGGAAGTAATGGGTGCAGCAGCTGTACAAGACAATCAATAACACACACGGTTCTGGAAAGAACACATCACTTGTGCTTGTTTGATGAGCTTGTCACATTCTAATCCCTCTCCCCATCCTGTTTCAATTTTGGGAAACTTGTATCTGCTGCTGTCAGCAGTTCTGATTCTGAAATAGGATCAGGCTTTTACTACAACAGCCTTCTCTTTCTATTGATTGTGTTGACTCGTGGCTTACGATTAAAGGCAGGCAAAGTTTGCAGACTCTAAACCCTTAAGAACTGTCTTCAGGACGTTTCTTTCCCCCCACCCCCACACCCCCTTTTTAAAATAATTTTACACTTTCTAGTATCTATTTCAGAGTCATATTTAAAACTATTTATTCGTGAACGCGCTACACGAGACAACAAGGTGACTGAGACGACAGTTCTTCAAAGGTTAACGATAATGTGGTTTATACTGTGCCTTAATAGTAATGCTATTTAAGATATTTATTTTTAAGTTTTACTACGCTGCACTCTAAAGAAAGGAACTTTAGATGTGACACTGTAAAATTATGTATTCATCTCATGGCATAAATTATTTAGGAGGTCTAGATGTAGCATATTAAATATTAACCTATCCAACGAAAGATGTTGACTTGGATTTATTTAAATTCATATGTGCACTGTATAAGAGAATACTCTTACATTAACACATTTTAATTTATTTTAGTTTTTAGGGTTTTCTTTTTTTTAAACGAGAGGTATTGCTAGTTTCATGCTTCCTTCTCTAAGTTTTGCTTGTGTAGATCTCATTTATTGGTACTTCCTTAGTTCAACACTATTCTTGTGTAGTTTTACAATGCTGCTTTACTTTTTTCTTCCGAAACTGCAATATTTGCAATTTTTATTCTTAAACTAAATTGAATACTATTTTACACTGTATTGGATTTTTATACTTGAACAATTTCATACAAGGGAAGACAGGTTAGCATTTTTATGGACTTTCTCCATTATCACTGGATTTACTTTAAGTATTCCCATACTAGACAGTGTTATGTAATGTAGACATGACTCTCCTGTGCAAATTATTTATTCATTGTGTATATTGCTTTATAACATTTCAGATCTTCTAATCTATTCACTTGTATTAAATATAATTTTTAAAAACTTCTGTTGCATCGATTGTTTCTAATTTTGTCATCAAGGTAGGACAGCTTCTCCTTTTAACTCGCATTAATGGCCATGATTTACAGTGTAACATTTTCGGTGAGCAGAGAGCTTCCCAGATGCCCTGTTTTAATACCTGTTAAGTAAATTTCATTAACCCACCATCTTTCTTATATTCAGCAAATGATCTAGGTCCTCCCCAACAGTGAACTGTAAAGGACTATTCATGTCACTGAAAATTGCTTACCCGAAGGTCACTCAAAAGAGTGGGCTGCAGAGGGGGCCGGTCCATCCGAAGCTGGAGTTGGGTAAACTGAGGTTAGGTGTTAGAGTCTACCGCTTTCCAGCAATATGAATGGAGTAGGTTGCTTTTTGTAATCCACTTTTGGGGTGAGGTTTTCATTGATTTCTATAATATTGGGACAATAATACTGGTCTCACACAGTTATTTAGATATTAAAGTATATCAACGACTTGGCCCAAAGCCAAATATATAGTAAGCTCTCGATAAACAATCACTGGTAATAGTTGTTGTAATATCCTACAGTAAAAGCTAACCGAAAAGGAAGTCCACCTTTTGGAATGTGTTCATTTTTAAATTTTTGTGCACATCGATGCGGCAGTCTCTGATAATGCGTGTATTAGAACATCAGATTCATTTTGATGGCAAAATTCATTTGACTGGCACATTGATTGTCTTAAAGTGTGTAGGTTATGTTAATTATGGAATGGATTGTTGGTTGGTCCCTTGGTCTTAGTAGTTACCAAACCTGTGATATAATGTCTTTCACTGAACTCCATTCCTTTGCAAAAATTATGAGCAGCAGAAAGGCGTGATAACCTTCTATCTGCTTTCTACTTTAAGATAACCAGTATCCTATTTAGAGCCATTACAATCTCAAATGTTAATTGCCTCTAATTTTCCAAAGAAAAATAGAGACCAAGTTTATTCCCAGGCAGAAATACTATGCACTTCAAAGTATTATCTTGCATCAGCAAAATAATTTCTAAGCTACTTAATTCGGTCAGTGCATCAAGGATTATTTTACTCCGAAAGACATATTCTACATTTAATTTTTCAGATTTATGAAAGGTCACTTTTGTCCTCAATAAGGCATATATTGATTGCTGAATTCTAGAATGAAACATGATTTATCAGTGAAGAATAGGTCAGACAGTTCTGGGAAAACTTGTCAAAAACAGCCATACTCAGGGAAGCCGAAAGCCCACCCACCCTTGGCTATACCTTCCTTGGGAGTATTTCTGATCTATACTAATATCAATATTAGCAGTTGGAAAGAGGGCGAGATTTTTATAATAATACTCTATTTCTAGACATAAAAGTTAATATCTAATAAAGAAGGGAGGGTAGCCATGGCCTCACGCCCACAGTGGTCAGGCAGGCCGGTTGTATTTGTAAAGGTACAGAAACCAATGGGTTCGAGAAGCAAAGAGCCGGCCGAGTCCTGGTTCCTCTACCTACGGTCAGGGTGATCTCGAAGCACTTTATCCTGGTAAGATTTGAGTTGACAGTACCCAACACAGTGGCTCTGTCTACTTCTCATATTGTTGATTAAATGAATTAAATATATGAGAGCATTCTAAAAATTCTGAAGTGTTAGGCAAATGGAAATTACACTGAGGGAATATATACAATATTAATTTGGAAATTGATCCCCGCCGTCTCGTACTGAATGACCCTTCCAAGGGAGGACAAAATTGTATCTCATGATGTTATCTTTATTCGGTCCCCACCAAGTAGCAGCTAAAATTGCTGTGCAACAGGAACGGCACAAAAATAACCCTGAACGATGGCAAGATTGCCCGGATAGGGGAAGGAAGGGGAGAAGAGAAGATTCTGGAATACATTTCTCTCACAGGGGAGTTATATTTAGCT
This sequence comes from Ailuropoda melanoleuca, assembly GCF_002007445.2. Classification (NCBI taxonomy): domain Eukaryota; kingdom Metazoa; phylum Chordata; class Mammalia; order Carnivora; family Ursidae; genus Ailuropoda; species Ailuropoda melanoleuca. The sequence continues at coordinate 9,657,788 of NC_048222.1, read as the reverse complement.
CCTTCCTCACTCCTGTCAAATATTGTTCTTCTTAATTCCCTCTGAGGATTGAAAGCGTTCATTAAGATGACAGCCCGAGGTTTGGAGGGGCAGAGGTGAAGAGGAACCAAAAAATAAATAAATGCATTTTCATGCTTACTTTTGTCCTCTCTTCTCCTTCAAGAGTTCCAGGCTGTTTCCATGGAAATTCTAACTTGTTTTGCTTAAGCACTTCGTACAGAAGAGGTTTCATTCGGGGGTATTTGTTCCGAGTTGAATTTCAGAAGTTCAATAATGGTTTTTAGCCAAGTCCTTTAAATTCCAGGCTTTGAAGCCCCAATTGTAAACCAAGATGAGAAAGAAGCCAGACAAGACGTGTATGAGCACTTTAGAAATTTTAGATAAGAGAAGTGGTATGCATTTATAGCTTTGATAACATAAATTAGTTATGTCTTATTGTACAGTATTTGGTCGTTCTTGACCCTTGACCAACTTCTTCAGAGAGAAAGTCTGTGAAGCCCCCCTTTTTTCCAGCCACTCATCTCCTGGAAGATGGACGCCATTGCTTTCAATCCAAGATGCTACCACTGAGCTATTAATACACTTTGAGTGAGTTGGAGGGTGAACTGTTTTTCCATTTTGCCACTCTTGGAGGTAATTCTGATTACATTACAATAGGGACTGAGTACCAGTCTTTTTTTTCCCCCCATTTAATAGCTCAGATAATGTGTTCTTAAAAGGGCAAATATCTGAATCTGACTTCCCAAATGAGTTTGAAACACAAAAATACAGTTTTACCAAGTAGAAAGTGTGTTTTGGCTCTCTCTTAAAACCATGTTCATCTGACAGTCCCAACCAGGTAAGAACTTGTTTGTTAAGTCCTCCGACCCCTGGCTCTATACCACCTTGTACCGCGGGTGCCTTTGGAGAGCCTTAGGGTATGCATTTCCATCCTGCACTCCGCTATGTACATTTTAACATTGGAGAAAAGTGGCATGTGAAGATGTACAAGGGGGAAAAAAATGAAGAAAAAAGGCACAGAGGTCAAAAGCATCTCCTAAAAGCACCCCTGAAAGGGGATGAGATGATGGAGTGCGAGTCACATGGGCTGGATTACATGAGGCAAGGGTTTTCCACTAAAGGGGCTGTGCAGGGGAGGGAGGGAGAGGTGGCTTGCTGGGTGTCAGGACACTTCATCTGGGGATGGGAACTGGGGGAATCATTTAAAAAACAATAATTAGGGGCACCTGGGTGGCTCAGTCCATAAGCATCGGACTCTTGGTTTTTGATTCATGTCATGATCTCAGGGTCCTGGGATCAAGCCCCAAGCTGGGCTCTGCACTGGGCGTGGAGCCTGCTTAAGGTTTTCTCTCTCCCTCTCCATCTGCCCCTCCCCCCCTTAAAAAAAGGACAATAATTGGATATATAGTTTTGGATATATGGTTTTCTGTTTTCTAGTTAAATCAAAGACATTTAGGATAATAGCTGAGTTTTTGAACTTGGAAAGGTTTAGACATTTAAAAAAGTGGAGTATATTCTTTGTAGCAGAAAACTTTTAGAAAGAGGCAAATGTGGTGCCTCTGGTACGGTTTGACGGAGCTTTGTCATGGACCCTGCACTCTAGAGACATGAACACTGGTATTCTTTATTTGTCATCACTTCCCATCTTAAGACAAGAAGTGAGTCAGAAGAGAAAGGAGGAACATCAGAGAAAGTGTGTTTACCTTGCTATCCAGTATCCTTTCCTCCAATGTATTAAAACCTCATTTGTGGGGTGTCTGGCTGGCTCAGTCAGTAGAGTGTACGACCCTTGATCTCAGGGTTGTGAGTTCGAGCCCCACGTTAGGTGTAGAGATTACTTAAAAATAAAATTAGAAAAACATAAAACGTCATCTGTGGCTGAAACTCAAGCTCACAACGTCGATATTTGCTTGTGCTGTGCTGCTTCCGTCCTGATGCAGGTCCGTACCTGTTGATGGTGGACCTTTCTAGAGATAATGGCAAGTTTGCAAGGGGTTGTGAGGGAACAGGCTTGTAGCACAAACCACATACCATGTACCAGGTACTTGTATTTAATCCTTGTAGCAATGCAAGGTAGTACCAGCCCCATTTTTCAGACAAAGAGAAGAGTGCAAAGGCAGGAGGCAGCCTGCCCAAAGTCACGATGCCCGCGTGGTGCACAACCAGGATTTCAAGGTGGGGGGGCCCGAAACTGCGTCCTGTATGCGCACCACCTCACCGTGCTGCTTCCTGACTCTTCCCTTCCTAGCAAACCCTTTGCGTTGACCCTGGAGCCGCTGTGATAGAGCCACGGCTTCCCTGTCCTCAATCTCCTGCTGCATGTGAGCAACCAACCACTGAGTTAGTGGAGGGAAAATCCCTGCACATAGGTATGAATTATTGGAAACAACAGGGATAGAAGATTCCAGAGGAGCTGGAAAAAACCTTCAGGATTGCCCTGAACCCATTTTAATTCATTCCCAATCACAGCTGAATCTGCTCTTTGACCTTTAACCTGACATCTAACTATACTTGATGTACCTACTTATCATCGGGACACCATATGAAAAACAACCTTCTGATGCCCGTTTTCCACCCTATGCCTACTTCATCAGTAATACTTTCAAAGCACTCCATATGCTCTGTCATTGACCATGTGTGGCAATACGGGTGGCATAAACCACTGCCCGATGGAAAGAGAATGTGTTGGGACAGTGTGACTGGCAAATGGGAAGCTAACGCAAGTGTTGGAAGTCCCACGGGGGCACAGAGGGAAATTGTCGGTACAAAGCCTTGACCGCGTAGAACCTTTGTTTGATCCTTTCCCTGTAGCCCTTGCTTTCTCTTATAAAGAGGCATTCCATCTTGTGGATCCATATTCGAGAAGGAATACTGGTAACAGTCCACATCAGATGGAACACTCTTCTCTTTATTCCCATCATTCACTTCTTTGCTGTAAACATCTACATTCTGGCTGGGCATCCATTTAAGCAGACACTGTATACATTATCTTATTCCTCACAACCTCACAGTAGGCTTGGCATTACCATTTTCATTTGACAAAGAGGCTAATATAATTTGCCCGAAGTCACAACTGAAGGTGATAGCGCTGCGAGAGGAGTCCCGCGTCTGAATGATGCCCAAACCTCACCACCATTGGACTATTTTTGCAATGTCTTTCTGTGTCTGGAGGAGTTGTCTCAGAAATTCTCAGGGAAGCTTCATAAACATGCCTTGGGTTCCGTAGACTGTGGGGCTAAAACCAAATCTCAGGACCCCAAGACCAGTTATATGCACGATTAAAACCCTTCATACGAGTTGTAGAACATAAATGTCTCCATGCTTCTATTTTAAATTTAATTTCTGTGGTCAACATTTGTTTAGTCATAGTGCTAAGGATTGTACTGAGTATTTATTATCTTGACCTCCATCCACTCGGGCTTTTATGGGAAAGATATTGTACTGTGATTTATCATTATGAACTACTATAAAATTGAATAAGAGTCTATGTCAAGGAATGTCAATTAATTACAAACTTTGAACACTGCCAATTTTAACAACAACCACATTGGATTTAAATGCAGAATGTCGTTATTAAACAGGTATAGTTCAAGTCCTGTGCCATTAAGAGCCTAACTGTCTCAATGAAAACTGAGAAGAGATGAAGGAGAAAAAGAGAACTTGAAGAAAAAATAGTGCCAGAAACAGGAGCCAGGGCATCTTGGGAATGGCTGAGCGAGAGGAACGCATGGCATCCTCACTTGGAGAGAGTTTGAGAGGGGAAGCTGGCTGGTCAAAGAAGTCACTGTGTTTGTCCCTGAAAGCGCACATGGGGACCCGTCTTTATGTCCAGGGTGTACGGAGAATCTTGACAATTCACTCTCTCATAACAGCTGCATTTCTTATCATCTTGGCATATTTCTTCAGCTTGCACAAAGCCTCTTATCTCGCAAACCGTCTCTCTCTGGACTGCTGTCTCTTTCAGCTGCTTCGAGGCCACGATCCCTTAAATCTCCCAGCTGTCTTTCTTACCTCTCAGCCCTTGCTTCCTTTATCTGCCTGTTTTTTTTTTTAATCTTTCCCAGCTGCCACTTTGGGCACAGGGGTTGTCTTCCAGTTCTCTCAGAATGAGACATTTCAGCATGCTGATGTGGGGAAGGGACCGAACGGTCCTAACAATGCATTTTCAAAATGAGCCCAGCCATCTATCAGGAAAAAAAAAAAAATTTTCGTCACCACTTTCTCGTACAACCTGTGCTCCATGAACCAACTTGTGCATTTCTGAAAGGATGCGAGACGCCACGGGGAATTGCACAAAGAAAAGCGAGAGAGAACCACAGGGCTCTTAATTGTCCTAAACGGGAGATTTCTCCCCTAAGAAACACAGACTTTCTGTGGTTGCAGCCTCACCAAGTTTATGTAACACCCTCTCAGTTGGATAAAATGTTAACTGGCATCCCCACTGTGTACAGAAATGTAAATGCTACAAGCTGGAGAGAAATTTCATTTCATATTGGAAACTATTTGGCTTCACTTGCCAACTACCAACACCTCTAGTTGATTCCAAGCTTGTATAATCAATGTCATTGTCTCTCCTCCGGGTAACCCTTGTAAGAGAGTTTTAGTGGTTCTGTGGGGCTGCCAAATTTTCTTAACATGAGGGATTCTGAGCGATTAGGAAAGATAATATAATCTTAGTTTGGGGGGATTTTTTTTTTAAAAGATGTATTTATTTATTTTGAAAGAGAGAGAGCACGAGCCAGGGGTGGGAAGTGGAGGGACAGAGAGAGAGAAACTCAAGCAAACTCCATGCTGAGCATGGAGCCCAGCGAGGGGCTCAATCCCATGACCCTGAGATCATGACCTGAGGTGACATCAAGAGCAGGACACTTAACCAACTGTGTCACTCAGGTGCCCCTTGGGAGGATTTTTTTTTTTTAAACTATATGATAACGGCTTGAGGACCTCTGCAAAGCAGAGAGGGACAACTTCCGGGTGCCACGCTGCTAGGCACAGCTTGGAGATTCTCGCTTGGCACTTGACACTCCTTTATTCCTATTCAAAAAAATGCTCAAAAAATACAGATGTCTTGGGTAATCCCCTAATTCCCTTTGAGGTTAAACAGTATCACTCTCTTCTCCATTAACCCAGGAAATGTGGACAAATTTTTCAAGAATATCATTGTGTTGCTAGTACACTGTGAAGATTATGGTTCCAAAGAATATCAGCCAGTGTGGAAGGAAAATGTCCTGATCATACAGAAATACATGCCCACCATGCCCTGAAGTGAATGGGAATGTTACATACTTAATTAAGTCCAGGTCCTTGGGTGAGAGGAAGATCAACAGGCAAGGTCTGTCCAAGCTGGCTTTACTCATTTGGACTGTTTCTCATTCAGAATCAGTTGCTGTGTCTGAATGGATCTGTAGAAGTCTGCATCGATGATCGTCTGCCAGAAAGAACAGTTGAACTGACACCCATGTGCACACACACATCTCCGGGTTACAAAGCGCAAGCTCTTTCTAGCCAGTGCTAATTGGATAACAGTTTGGGTCTTGATAGAAATAGTTTGTGTTGGAAGGATAGAAGCTCTATCACTCCCGGGGCGCCTGGGTGGTACAGCGGTTAAGCGTCTGCCTTCGGCTCAGGGCGTGATCCCGGCGTTATGGGATCGAGCCCCACATCAGGCTCCTCTGCTGTGAGCCTGCTTCTTCCTCTCCCACTCCCCCTGCTTGTGTTCCCTCTCTCGCTGGCTGTCTCTATCTCTGTCGAATAAATAAATAAAATCTTAAAAAAAAAAAAAAGAAGCTCTATCACTTTGAAAGATGAATCGGGATCCTGCATTTCCAAAAATGTATAACTTAACTGAATCAGCTCAGTGCTTCTTAGCCTTTGGGCAGACAAATCATGAAGCTAGTGGCTGCTACAAATGACAATTTAAAAATGAAAAGTTGTGGGGCGCCTGGGTGGCACAGTGGTTAAGCGTCTGCCTTCGGCTCAGGGCGCGATCCCGGCGTTATGGGATCGAGCCCCACATCAGGCTCCTCCACTATGAGCCTGCGTCTTCCTCTTCCACTCCCCCTGCTTGTGTTCCCTCTCTCACTGGCTGTCTCTGTCAAATAAATAAATAAAATCTTTTAAAAAAAAATTAAAAAAAAATAAAAAAAATAAAAATGAAAAATTGTAATTATTTTTCGTTTCTGGAGTCATTCTTACTTTTTTTTCTTTTTTGTCATCATTGAACTCCATTTTCATGTTCTAGTCCAGTGATGTCAACACTAAAATCTACTCTTTATTGGGCATTCTTATGTATAAGGCATGTTAAATATCCATGTTTCTGCAGTTTTGTTTCTAGGTAATAGCCAGTATGTAGCAGCTAACATCCCCTTGACATTATTTTTACCGAATCTTTGAATAAATTGCTTTTTAAAATCTCTCCTAGAATAAACTAGGAGTAACTAAAATGGTGGGAACTGGTTTCTTAAAATTAAACTTTTCACTGTTTTCTAGATCAATTATCTTCCTCATAAATATTCTAGAGAAATTATTTGCAGTGGTACTCATAGCATTTTAATCATCTTCATGATTTCATTTATGTCAAGTTACATATACCTCAGACTTGTTTATAGATTTTTCAGACCCAGAGGAGATGCCAGTTAACACAGACGCGAATCCAAGCATGAAAGCTATAAAAAGACTGTAGGAACATGCAAGTGCAGTGAAGATTGAGGCAAAGTATTCTCTAAGGGTGGCAAAACAGAAATAATGTGCACCACAGTGTGAAGAATTATGAATTTGAACGAAGGAAGCATTGAACTATTTAAAGGCTTCAGGACCAATGGCAGTATAATAGGAACGCGCCCCCCCCCCCCCCCCCCCCCCCCCGCCAAAAACTTGGAGGCATAAAATAAAAAAGAGCAATCTGTTTATACTCACCCCCTATGGGTCAGATATTCAGAAAAGGCACAGCGGTGACAGCCCTTCTCTGCCCTACAATCAGCAGCCATGATTAGAATGGCCAAGCCAGGCTGGAGCCTGGTGGGTTACTTGCAAGATGGCGCCTCCAGCATGGAAGTCTTGGGGCTGTCTAGCTTCTTACACAACAGCCCCACACTGCCGTGAACAACATGGAGGCCGTATGACCTCTCCTGGCCTAGCCTGAGAAGTTAAGTAGAATCACTTCTACCACTTCCTGTGGATTCCCAGTGAGTCAGGAAGGCCCATCCAGCCTCAGTGGCAGGGGACTTAGACCCTACCTCTAGGGGGAGGAATCAGAAGTATTTGGTGCAATCTTTAAAACTGCCACATTTTTATTTTCAGTATGAATTCATTTATCTTTAATGCCTTTTTCATCCCAATATCTAATGTGTAAAATTAATAATCACCATAATAAGTTCTCTTCCTTTTCCTGTAGCTGTATTTGTTCATTTTTTGAAACGTAGCCACTGGTGTGTCATAGGTGGCATCTTATATCCCCAGGATATTTTTCTTAAGAAAAGGTCTAAGAGGTTACTTCTGTTATCACTAGTTTTGATAATAAAATAAAAACGTAGATGTCAATAGGACATGTTAAATAGTTATCACATGTAATTTATCAGCCAACTTTTGAGGAGGCCGACACTTTTCCTGAACTTGGTAGCCAGTTTGGCAGGTGTTAGGATATGAGTCCAAATTCCTAGAGGCAGGATATAGGGCAGAGAAAATAGAGCAAGACCTAAAGAGCACAACAATAGAGGGCAGGAATCCATGTCCAGAGGAAGCCAGCAGGCTGTCCAGTTAGAAGGACTCGGGCCTGGGAGGCCAGAAGCTGCAAGTTCAGTCCATGGCTTCCGAGCCACCATGATGGGCTTGGGCAAGCCCCTTGACTTCGCTGTCTTGTTTCCTCATCCGTAGAGAATTTGGCTGGGTCATCTCAGGATCCCTTCCTTCCAGTTACAACAACTCTATGTAGTTCAAGTCCCTACTGTGCTCTTCACAGAGCAGCTCTTAAAATATCTATGAAAAGAAGATAGGAAAATAATTGACTGAGCAATTCCTTTGGTAACAAACTTTATCTTACATGCACTTTGCATGTTTCAGTGCATTTTTACATGTAAAAATTTACATTAAAATGCCTGAACTAAGAGAAGAAAGATCTAAGAGCTTGAAAGGAAGGTGTTTTGGTGCAAATGGGTCACAATTAAGATTCCGGGTCCAGAGAGAGCTTCCTGGTCAACTTAAGAGACGTTCAGTGACAATGTGTGTTTAGGGCAATTACAGTTGCCATTGTCCCTCCCCTCCCCTTTCTCTTATTCATTTAGCCAGAGGAAAGGTGCTTTTCCTTTGACATGTAGCTTGAACAACAGCCACCCTCACATTGCCTTGGACGAGCATGCACGTGGGCTGCTGGGAGGGGACATGTGTGCCGGCCAAACTGAGGCTAAAGGGCTGTGTCAGGTTGGTCTACGGTGACAGGGGCCTTGCCTAACCATGAGCCCTATCAATAATCCATGGCCCTGTGGAGAAAGAACCCTATTAATAAGAAATGTTGGCTGTTGGTAGAAGACAGAGCCAATGATGCCCTTGTTCCAGGGAAACAAAATGTGCTCAGACTGACACAGCACTCTCTGAACTTTCCAGTTACATCACCAGATAGCTTAGATCAGAAGCAATTTTAGAAGATGCATTCAACATACGACCTCCTTTCGGCCAGCCTAATTTGTTAGGGTCAAAGCCTGGTCAGAAACACACTTGACCAATTTGTCAATTATACCTCCTTAAGAAGGGAGGGAGGGGGGAAGGAAGATACCTGACCAGAGTTTTGCTTGTTTGTCATTAAGACTGGTCAAGGGCCCTGAGTTATTTTGGAGCCTTAGGCTTAATGTCAGGTCACTAAGTATGAAAACGTTATCTGGGTGGTTTTATATCCAAAATGGAAGACTGAGAATCAACAGAATTCCCAAATCTATTTTTTATTCCATTTAAAGCTCATAATCTTCTAGGTCTGTCTAGTTCTTTTTTATGGTGACATTTAATTATTAATCCTTCCTTACTTGTAGGTTCTAATTTAAGCGTGCATTAATAGATTGCTCACCAGGGGGTTTGCCAAAATCACAGCAGGACAAGGTCATTAGCCTACGACAGCTAGGAGCATGGACTCGGAGGCAGACTGATGTGCCCCTGAGTGACCTTAAGCAAGTTAGCATACCTGCACCAAGTCTCTACCTTCTCCTCTGTAAGTGGAGATGATGCCCCATGAAGTACGATAATGTAAAGCCCAAAGCAAGGCAAGGAGTAAGCCCTCAATAAAGGTTAGATGTTTCAGTTGTTTTTCTTAATTATTCATCTGACAAATATTTATTGAGTGTTTAATATGTGCTAGGCATTGTTTTAGGCCTTGGGGACATAGGAGGACACAGCTTCGGTGCTCATGAAGCTTACATTCTGGGAGCAAGGGAGACCACAGAGAAAGAGTCAAGTGAATATAGTTTTCCAGGAGGTAAAAAAGTAGTAACAAAGTATAAAGGAAAAGGGGGGATTAAGAGTAATAGAGGTGGGAAAGGGGGTAGTAGCATATTATCAGTTTCTCTGAGAAGAGGACATTTAACAGAGAACAAGAGGATGTAAGGGAGCAAGCCACATGGACATTTGAGGGAAGATCATTCTGCGCACAGAAAAGTGCATCTGCAAAGGCCCTGAGGCAAGCGTGTGCTTGGTGTGTTCAAGGAAGAGCAGCTAGAGTGGAGACGGTAAGGGGACAGTGGTAGGAGATGAGGTCAGGGAGGTGGCAGGAAGCAGAACATTATCGACCTTCCTTCTTTCCTTTTGTAAAAATTGACATATAATTGACAAATTGGTCAAGTGTGTTTCTGACCAGACTTTGACCCTAACAAATTAGGCTGCCTGACAGGAGAGTCAGATGTTGAATGGATCTTCTCTAAAGCAGTTGTAGGACGTTATAGACCGTGATGACTTTGGATGTTACTGCAATGAGCTAGGGAGCCACTGGCAGGTTCTGAGTCCAGGAGAGTCAAGATAAGACACTGTTTCAGAAGGGTTACTCTCTCCCTTCTGCAGAAAGGATACAGGATATACATAGGGAGGCAACCAGGGAAATAGGGAAACCAGTTAATACAAGAGGTGATGGTAATTCACACTAGAATGGCCATAATAAATGGGTGAGAAGAAGTTATATTCTATATATTTTTTAATTGAAGTGCCAACAGAACTTACAGATGAAGTGTGGGTATGGGAAACAGAAGGCAGTCAAAGAAAATTCCAAGGTTTTGGCCTGAGTAGCAGATAGAATTGGGTTGTTAGCTATCAAGATGTTGGTCACAGGCAGTGACGAATTTGGCAGTACAAGGTGAGGGTGAACGAGAAGCCAAGAATTTTGGTTTGGATATACGAAGTTGGAATTGTCTCCTATATATCCAGAAGAAGATGTCAAGTAGGTGCTTTGATCCACCAGTGTAGAGATTAGCAGAGATGTCAGGGTCTGAGAGAAAACTGTGAGAGGTGTTGTAACCATTAGAGCTATTCACCGGTATTTCTAGACCCACCGTGGCCCCGTACTTTCTGTCCCCTTAAAGTTTGGCAGAGCCATGTGCCTTGATATGGCCAATGACTTGAGAGCGGAAATGATCACATCACTTCAGGCAGAAGCTTTAAGCTTCACGAGTGTTAGTCACCGTGGCCCTTTCCCTGACTAGGGGACTGTGCACACGTGTGACAGCCTGGGTCCCTGAGTGACAGACGCCTCTGCTGACTCAAGATGGAAATTGACAATGAAAGAGAAATCTTTGTTGTTCTAACCCACTGAGACTTGAGGGTAGTTTGCAGAAAAATATAACTTATTCTGAGAATTGTGCATGAAGCTAAAAATGTTTTTAAACCATGGAACGGGATAAGACTACCCACGGCATGAGTGTTAATGGTAATGCAAGGAGGGCTGAGGGCTGAGCCCTGTAGGGTCCTGACACTGAGAGGTGAGGAAGGAAAGGAAGTTCCAGGGAAGGAGACTGAGAAGGAGCAGCTGCTAAGGGGAATTAAGAGATCCCAGGAAGAAAATGCCTCAAGAGGGAGGAAGTAATGGACCATGTCAAGTGCTATTGATCAGCTAAGAACGGTGAGATTTGGGAAATGAACAATGGGTTTGACAACATGGCAGCTACTGGGGCCCCGACAGGAGAGATTCTGTGAAGGGGTGGGAGCAAATGGCAGCTTGTTCTGGGTTCAGGAATGGATGTGATGGAAGGAATGGAGATGGATAGACAAGACAGGCAAGGGAAATATTTCTGTGAAGAGAAGCAAAGAATGGAGGGGTTGAAGGAGGGTGTTTCAAGATAGAAGATTATAGCAAGAAAGAATAAACTGGTAGATAGGAAAATATTAACAATGCAGGACAGTGGACAACGGCGGGAGCAATATCATCGGTGGGCAGAGGTAGGGATCAGGCATTCCAGTAGAAACACTGGAATATGGGCAGTTATCCAAGGTAAGAAGAGAGAAGCAGAACTGTAAGGACACAGATGCAGATAGGCTGGTAGGCTTGGTGGTAAGGTAAAAGTTCTTTTTTGATTGGTTCCATTTTTTTCAGTGAAGTAAGAAGTGAAGTCATTAGTTAAGAGTGAGGTTAATGAAGATGAGGGTGGTCTACAAAGTTCTCTGTGTTCTGGATGCTCCCTGCCACCTCTGACCTCATCTCCTACCACTCTGCCCTGCACTTTCTTCCTTGCTCTTCCCTGAACGCAGCAAGCACACTCCTGCCTCAGGACTTTTGCACGTGTAGTTCCCTGTGCCTAGAATGATCTTCCTTTGCATGTCTACATGGGTAATTTCCTTATATCCCCTTGTTCTTTGCTTAAATGTCATCTTATTAGAGAAACTTCCCATACTAGCCAATCAAAAACACCACTTCCTCCTACCCACTTCTATCATTCTCTGTCCCTTTTCCTACTTTATTCTTTGTCATTACCTCTATTACCTATCTGAAAAAATATATTTGCCTATTTATTCATTTTTGACCTTCCGTGTCCCCAGAATTTAAGCTCCATGAGTACTGAAACTTTATGTAGGAGGAGAAGGTCTATAATAAAAGGCTAGAAGAGTGGGATTGTTGAGAAAAACAGAATAGGACCACCAGGCATCTGTCAAGGCCTGTGTCATGAATGTAAAGCACTCTATCTTTCCTTAAGTATGCCAATATTTACAATGATCTTTTCTACCTGGAAAAAGAAATCGGTTTCATAAGCGAAGAAGGAAAGGTAAGAAGAAAAAAGTCAAGAGACCCCTAACGACATGCTTTGGGTTTTCATGCAAATGGAGTTGCAGAAGGTGTTCTAAGAGCCCCCAAGCCTAGTATCTTAGCTAATTTCTTTGCTCCCAGATACATTTGCACTTACACATCATCCATTTCCTATTAGATGGGAGTGTTTTTTTTTAGTAGATTCAGAGGCGCAGTCTGAACCAAGGAACAGACTTTGCCAGTCTTACTTTAGAAGGCTGAACAGCAGAAGGACACTGCCTCTACTTACAGCTCTTTGGGTCTCTCTGTATGAAGTGCAGTGTTGGATTTGCCCCTTTCAGGATGGAGCCACGTTGAAGACAGGGACAGGTCTTGTTTATAGTATGGCTAATGGCAACTAACTAAAAAAGGGGGACGAGGACTGAAATTGTTCCCTCATCACTTGCTGAAGTAGAAATCCATTGTCCCCTGGACCAAGGTGAGCTCCCAGTGTAATGTGCTCTCCTTCCTGGTGTCTATCTTGACACTCCTTGCCCACGAAGGCTACAGTTTGGGTGCTCCTGGTCCCTCATACATTAGTAAGATTATTGCCTGGCATTTCTTGGTTTGGAAGACTCAGCCCAGTATCATTGATCAGCCCTCACAAGTGTGCAGTGAGGATAGATCCTCAAATATCTGTGACTTATCATCACAAAGTTTGAATCCCACTCAAACTACAAGGCCCTCGTGGTCTGCTGACACCAGGATAACCTGGCCGAAACCCTCTGGAATGTTCAGTGATGGAGGGAGGAAATGTAGCAAAGCCCAAACTGTTCTGAAACTTTGGCATGAATGTGATACACATCGCTTCTCATACTCCAGGGACAGAAGCAAGTCTCATGGCCATGCGTGCCTTCAATGAGTTGGGAAAGTGGAATTTTCCCCCAGGAAGGGCAAGCAGATATTATTGGTAAAATTGTAATGGAGTCTAGGTAAGGCTCATCACTGCTTTCTCTGTTTGACCTCTAGAACTTCTGTATTATTACAGAGGGTATTATAACTGCTCGTGTGGCTACCTCCCCAACTACAGGAACTCTGTGAAAATTGGGACTGCTTTTTATTGTCTTGTTATTTCCACGGTACCTGGGACATAGTAGACACACTGTTGATTAAATGATCTTGGGTGAATTGAGCAGAATTGGATGGATTGGATCAGAATGTTGAGGAACAGAGTATTTGAATCCGCGTGTTGATGTGTGGTGTAAATAAATAAGCCTGGTTAGAACGTAGCGTAAGGCAAAATTAGCCTAGATAGGAATTCGAATACAAAGATCCATTTGCTCAGTGATGATGCTTTGTTGATGAGAAAATTAAAGCCAAAGGGTGAGAGAGGGCTGTGGTCCCACATCACACACAGAGCCAGTGAGGACCTCAGGGCTCCACTTCCCCAGTTTGGCTCTGTTCCTATCATTACTGGAAGCACCTTTTGAAAACACACAGCCACCACCGCAACCACCACCTAGGTATTTACTTATAAATTACATATTCAAAGTTAAATTTAAAATAATAGAAAAGGATAAGCAAAATCCATTCTCCTTGTATCTTGCCTCTACCCCACTTCTGGACACGTAACCACTGTTGACACCTGCTTATGTATCTTCCAGAAATTTGCCACCTGTGCACAAAAACAACGTGATTATTTTTTACCCAAATCATACAATGTGTGTGTCATTTGCTTTTTTAATTTAATGCTATATCCTGAACACCTTTGTATCTGTGTGAAGCTGTGCCCTTGTCCAATGGCTACATGATATTCTATTATGGATACCATAATTCATACAAGCAGCTAGCTGTTATATACATTTAAACATTCCATATCTTTTAATACAAACGATGAAAGATCACTATTTGCTCAGGACTCCCTAACATACCTCTCAAGCCCTGACCTCTCCCCCAGATTGTCCTACTACCTGTCTACTTGGTATCTTCATTTTGAATATCTAGTAGGTATCAAAACCGTGGTGGTCAGAAAGAGAATTCTTGCCTGCAGTCATCAAACTTTTCCTTTCCCAGTCTACCTCCTCTCAGTTAATGACATCTCTATCCACCTAGTCGTACAGACTGAAATAGTAGCGGTCCTTCCTATGTCCTGTCTTTTCCTCAAATTTCAAATCTGATTTCTCATCCGGCTCCAGCTCCAGAATACATCACGAGCTCAGCCACTTTCTCAGATCTCCATCACTATTGCTGCAGGCGAAGCTCTCCTCATGCTTCATTTGGTTTATTGAAACAGCCTCCCATTACTTTCCCGGCTTCCACCCCACAAAGTAGCCAGAGTAATCTGGTGTTTTTTTTATTATCAAACAACCAAATAAATAAATACATAAATAAACACACAAATACCCTTATATGTATATACACATACTACTGGTCAAACTATATTTGTTTTTATATTTCATATATTTATTTATATATTGTTAAATTTATATTATTTCAGTATATATTTTGTCATCTATTTATATATTTACTATGTCTCATTAACTATGGATTTATCATTCCAGGGGTGCCTGGGTGACTCAGTCCATCAAGTGTCTGACTTTTGATCTCAGCTCAGGTCTTGATCTCAGCGTCGTGAGTTCAAGTCCCGTGTGTTGCTACACACTGGGTATGGAGCCTATTTAAAAAAATATATGTGTGTGTATATATATTTTTATTTATAATATAAATAATTATATTTTGTAAATTATAATATTACATAAACATATATACAATTCTTAACACAGAATTTATACATTGTATACGTAATAAACACCAGATGCACCCATCACTCAGCTTAGGAAAGAGAATATTACCAATAAATACTTTTGAAGCCCCCTATATGCCCTTCCTCAGTCATATCCCCTTCTCTCCTCCAAAGCTAGCATTCACTTGAATTTTGTGTTCCTAATTTGCCTTGCTTTTTGCTGTTTTTGCCACGTATGTAATTTACCCTACATAGTATGGTAACTAACGTTTATCAGGACTTCTGGTTCTCCTCTCTTGCTGGGCACTCAAAACCTTGATATGAGGCATAATCATCTTTTTTTTTTTTTAAAGATTTTATTGATTTATTTGACAGAGCAAGAGACAGCCAGCGAGAGAGGGAACACAAGTAGGGGGAGCGGGAGAGGAAGAAGCAGGCTCCTAGCAGAGCAGGGAGCCCAATGCGGGGCTTGATCCCAGGACCCTGGGATCATGACCTGAGCCGAAGGCAGACGCTTAACGACTGAGCCACCCAGGCGCCCCGAGACATAATCATCTAAACTGATCTGGTCAGTGAAATGCGAGCAGAATGACACAGCTGGAAATGTATTTATTTTACGCTCGTCCTGAAATATATTAATTCAGGTTTACAGCTGTGTTTTAAAAACATGCAAGATGTGTTTCTGTTGTCTCCTGGCTTCTAATCTTGCTGTGGAGAAGTCACCTGTAAATCTAACTGCCATTTCTTTGTGGTAACATACCTCTTCTCTTTGGCTTTCTGCAATTTTACTTTGATATAGTGAAGTATGCGTTTCTTTTTATTTATCCTACATGTAATACTTTGGGTATTCTGAGTCCAAAGATTGATCTCTTTTAATAATTCTGTTCTCAGTTCTCAGCATTTGTCTCAAACCGTTTCCTCCTCTCGTTCTCTCTCTGCCTTTTTACAAAACTCTAATTTGATGTATGTTGGACCTTCCCTCTCTATCTTCCTTGACTCTTAACGCCTTTATGTATTATGTGTGTCTCAGTCTTTCTAAGCTGAGATGTAGATATCTTATGGTTAGCTCATACTCTCTTAAGTTCTGCCTAGTCTGTGTCACTCCTTCCACTGAGTTTTAGCCATCTATTATTTTTCCTTTTATTTCTAGATATCCTTTTATCTAACCTACTTGATAAAATCTTACAGTTTCTTGTTCTGTCCTCATAACTGTAAGCCTCTCATACTTCTTTAAACATATTAAACATTAAGCATATTCTATGTGATCATTCAAATGCTCTGTTTCTGCAATGTGTTTTTTTCTGCTGGTTCTCACTCAAGGCCTCTTATGGCCTTGTGTTCTGAGAGATTTTTGTTTAGGAGCTCATCATTTTTAAAACTTTATCTAATAGAACCCTTGGAGTCCTGGGTTGACCTAGGATTCTTCTGTTTGTTTCTCCCAGTTGTATTATGGACGTTAACAACCTCGGACCATTTAAATTAAACTCTTCCCTTGGGATACTATGAATCATTTTTTATTTTCCACCTACCATCAAAGTCAAAATGGGCACATTTTCTTACTTTCTTGTCTTCTTCCATTATTTTATTATGAACACTTTTATTACACTCTATTTGTTTTATTTACATATCTTCCTACTCATCCACTCCCTTACTTATCCATCACCCCATAACGTTTTTGATGTGTCTGAAAGTACATGCCACCCTTCAGCGTACATGGATATTATTAATTGAGTCAATATTTGTTTGCAGTTCTTTCTTTTTGGAGAACAAAGTTTAAATTATATGAAATGCACAGATTTAAAATTTTCTGTTTTATGAGTTTCAGTTTTATCAAGATATAGAATATTAACATAACACCAGAGTCATCTTCTACCCGTCTCGATGAGTCCATGTTCCCTATCTCTAAAACTAGGAGCGTGGTTTTGATTTTTTCCTTCTTAGATTAGTTTAGTACATTCTAGAATTTCATATAAATAGGATCATACATTTTGTGCTCTTTCGTGGGAGGCTTCTATCACTTAACATAATGTTTTTGAAATCTATTCGTGTTGTGAAGTGTATCAGTAGTTTGTTCTTTCTTTATTGCTAGCTAGTATTCTATTGTATACACACACCACAAATTGTTTATCCATTCTTGTGTTGGTGAACACTCGAGCTGTTTCCAATTTGGGGCTATTATAAATAAAGCTTCTATGACTATTCCCATACAAGTCAATTTTAGGACATATGTTTTCATTATCTTGGGTAAAGACCTCAGGAATAGAATTTCTGGGTCATAGCATAGGATTATGTTTAGTTTTATAGGAAACTTCCAGACCATCTTCCAAAGTGATGGTAGTTTTTTATTCCCATCGACATTCTATGGGAACACCTACTTTCTCTTTCTGCACCGTGATTTCTTTTCTTATTCATACTTTAAGATCCATCCTTTTGGGAACTGAGCTTTATATGGGGAGTTCCTGTTACCCTCCCAGCTTGGGTGGGCCCTAAAGGTCATCTCCTTCTGTGTGCCTTGAGCATCAAGCAAAACAAAGATTAAAAGTTCATTACAGTTGAGCAAACAAGCTTCCGATAAAAGCTCGTTCCAGGGATGTACCTCCTAGGATTCCTGCTTTCGTTTCATTTTGGCATCTACAAATTCCTTGCTTGTTTGCAAGATTTTAAAATATTAGAAATATAAAATTATCCAGAATTTTTAGTTGTTTTTAATGGAAGGGATTCGTTTCCCATTTTAATGAGATTAGATTTCATTTAGGAACTCTGCCATGCTATCACTAACTGGATGTCTCCAGAACATAACTTCTTCAAACGTGAATCAGATCCCACCACACTTCTGATTACAATTTTCCAATGGTTTTGTATGGCACTCAGAACAAAACCTCAACTTCCTATTTTGCCCCTCAGGGCCGTACATGATATGACATGTGCTTCCTTCCACGTTTTCACCGTAACACACGACATTCCTGCTACATTGGCCTTCTTTGTGGTCCTCAAACACATCCAGCTTCACTCTATCTTAGATCACTGCTGAGACCTTCAGCTGGCCTCCTCTTTCTCATCTTCAGTGTTTCAGAGAGACCCTTCCTGACTTTGACACCTGAAGTGGTCCCCCTCCCCCACCAATCACCCTTCCTCCCAGTAGTCTGTTATTTCCTCATAGCTCTCATCACCACAAGAAATCATATTACCGTTAGTGCACCTGGGTGGCTCACTCAGTTAAGCATCTGACTCTTGATTTCAGCTCAGATTATACTCAGGGTCCTGAGATCGAGCCCTGTGTCAGGCTCCTGCTTAAGATCCTCTTCTCCCTCTGCCCCTTCCTGCTTGCACTCTCTCTCTCTCTCTCTCTGTCTCTCTGTCTCTCTCTCTCAAAAAAATTCATATTATTATTTACTTACATATTGGCTTGTCTGTCTTGCCCTGTGAGAGAATGTAAATTCCGTAAGAGCAGAGATTGGGTCTCTTTGTTTCACTGCTGTTTTCCCAGTGCTTAAAACTGTGCTTGTAACCTAGGAGACACTCAGTCAAGAGCTATTAAATGAATGAACAAATGAATGTGTCCTGCGGGAACTAATCTTATCTACATATTTTATATATATGTTCACTGTAAGCGTAGTCATGCCTGATTCTGTAAATATTAAATTTTAATTTCAAAAAATAAAGTGACTTCCTTTTATTTTTCCTTTACCTGATGTTATTTGGATTCTTTTTTTAAAAAAAGATTTATTTATTTATTTATTTATTTATTTATTTGAGAGAGAGAGAGAGTGTGTGTGCATGAGTGGGGGGAGGGGCAAAAGGAGAGGGTGAGAGAGAGAGAAGCAGTCTTCCGGCTAAACACAGATCCCGACTCGGGGCTCAATCCCACGAAACAGATCATGACCTGAGCCGAAACCAAGAGCCAGATGCTCAACCGACTGAGCCACCCAGGTGCCCTTGTTATTTGGATTCTTGAAATATATGTATAAGCATACTACTTATTTATTGCAAGGCATTACTATTTGTCATATAAAGGCGATGCTGTGTTTTCAAAGGATTGAGAACCACTGTCCTAAGTACTCATGGTTCTCTGTGCTCTAAGCACCAGCCCTATATTTGTCCAATGTTCTACTAAGCGTCTCGCCCTCAGATATGGCATGGCATTCTAAATTTAACATGTCCAAAGCAAATCTCATCCTCTGGCTCGACAAAACTTCCTCCCTGTGCTTAGTTCCCAAAAATTATGGTCTTGTTCATCATCTTCCTTGCTTCCTCACCTAATTGGTTATCAAGTATTATCTCCTATCACCTTGGCATCACTTACAATCATCCCTTCTATCCCCATCATCATGTCTTAATTCATCATCTTATTCCTGGAACCTTCAACATTCTCCTTTCAGGTCTTCTGCCACCCTTCTATCACCCTTGGTCGTAGACTATACACATATGAATCATTTTATGGACATCAAATAATGGGGAGGCTACTGTGTCTTGGCCATTTTCCAAAATTCATTTTACAAAGTGAACTTTCTAGTTTCAAATCTGATCCTATCCCTAGTGCTTCATTGCCTACCAAAAGAAGTTCATTCCCCTCAGCCTGGCTGTGCCACCCTTGAGAACCAGGCACCATCTTCATTCTCCAAACTGTTCCCCAACCCCCCCCCCCCCCGCAAGCTCTTATACTTCAGCATTCTGCAGTTCCCAAACATGTTATGTGCCTGCGTGGCTTTGGACACATTTCTTCAGCCGGAGTTATCCCTGCCCCATCTCCTCTTGCTTGCTGTTGAAATGCATAATTATCCTTCAAAATTTAGCTTAACCTATCGCTTCTACCGTGGAGCCGCCTAGGTCTTTTCTCTTCCCCCGTATGTCCTTGTATCATCACACTCACTGTGCTGCACTGTCACTTTTTATGCACATCCCCCTAACTGTAATGCCACCTTTTTATAAAATCCCAACCAGCTCCATGCTCATAAGAGACCAGACACATGAGAGATACGCAACAAACATCCCTTGAGAAGACGAATGAATCTTGCGCTCGTGTGGTATCTTTCTTCTAAGAAGGATTGTTTCCAGTCTCCAGTTTATGAGCTTGAATTAATATTTCCTCATAACATTTCCCCATGGCACAGTAGGCCATCCTTTTTATGCTTCTTTTATAGGTCTTTAGAGAGGAATTTAATTAAACCATCTGTACTCAATAAAATGACTGCCTATCTGCCATGGGCAGAGCAATCTGGGCTTGAAAACAAACAAAGACACCATCCGTGGTGTTGTGAAGCTCCCAGTCGTATGAGGACATGACCACGTCACTGGACTTGAGGTCTGGAAGAGACTTTCAAACTTGAAGCCAGCCCATCATTTTACAGAAGAGGAAACTGAATGCAGGAGAGTCCTTAAAGGCAGGCTGTGGTAGAACTAGGCTAGAACCTAATTTTTCTGGTAGGAACAATACAACAGAGAAAGAGAGAGAGGAAGAGAGGAACACTTACAAGTGCCTGAAAGCATTCATGTTTAGTCAGCAAACGAAATCTATTTGGAAACACTAGCAGAGTGATGAGGCCATCATGTAGTCTTGGACAAGCAATTTAAACAGTTTGTGCCTCAGTTTCCTCATTTATAAAATAGGGATAATCATGGCTTTCTTGCAGGGTGCTGTAGAAATTACAAAAGATGCATGTAAAACACTCGATCCACTAAGGGTGCTTTGGTTGCAAACAACATAAACCCAATTTACAGTATCTTAAACAAATAATTTTTTTTCATATTAAAGTTCTGGAAATAGGTGGCTGCTGGCATTCATCCAGTAGTATATGTTGTTGAAAGTTTCTTGTCTTTTCTTATGATTGTGGCCTCGTGGTGACCACATAAGCGACCAAGATCTGGACATCATGCCTGCATGCAAGACAGCAATGACGGGGAAAGAAGAAAGGTCTTGCTAGGACATCTATCTTTAAAAGAATAGACAGGAAGTTTGACCTAGAAATGCCAGCAGAATTCTCCTTGTCACATGGGATCTGAGCTATCATACTATCCCTAGCTAGACAAAAAGCTCCAAAAAGCAAATGTTCAGCTTTTAAGCCTCTGCAGTGGGGATGTCCAGGAAAAATGAGTTGGGAATAACTTTTCAATAACCAATGAACAGAACCTTCCCTAAGAACCTACCATGCTGGGACGCTTGGGTGGCTTAGTCGGTTAAGCGTCTGCGTTTGGCTCAGGTCATATCCCAGGGTCCTGGGATGGAGCCCCACATCACGTTCCCTCCTCAGCAGGGCGTCTTCTTCTCCTTCTGCCCCACCCCCGTTTGAGCGCTCGCGCTCTCTCTCTCTCTCTCTCGCAAATAAATACATAAAATCTTTAAAGAAAAAAAAAAGAACCTGCCATATAAGACAAGGCTTAATTAAGAGTAAGTTTTGGAATGTTGGATAAGCCTTTGAGGTTTGCTCTGAACCTGTGCAGTCATCTTGATCTTTGCGCCCTCAACAGTGAACTTCTCATTACAGAGAATGAACAAGAAAGTATTAGATGTTTTGGGAGCGTGGTTTGTGGCTCCTACCACATCACTGGCCCTGCACATCTTATATATTGCTTGAGATTATCCTGGGATTATGGGAATTTGGTGACTTGGGTCACGAACTCCATTATGGTGGCATTAGCCTTGAGGGTAATAGTAAGCTGGTCTTTGTAACTATTTTTAACATCTTGGATTTGGAAGTAAAAGGAGAGGAGGTGAAACCCCCAAAGGCATTGACGATTGTGAAGTAATGGGAATGTAAGTTGGAAGCATGAGGAATCAATGCGTTCTTTATCATCCTTAACCGCTTAAATAAAATGACTGACTATTCTCTGAGTCAAAAATAATTCAGGATTTAATTGGCAAAGGTATTTTAAGGTTCTGTCTTCTTCTATTTTTCCCCTGCCTTGGTGAAGCTATGAATTATGTTGCAAGCTCTGAGCATCTTGAAATAGGAGTTACTAAGACAACGCCTTGAATTAAGAATTAATTGGATTTTTAAAATCCTCCTGTCTCTGCACACAAACAAACCATACTGGTATTGGGCTTCTCCTTTTGCCTTGGCCCATCTTCCTAAAAGCAGCCTATATAGTCTTTAAATTCTGAACGGCAACGTTTTCACACCTCCATAAGTAAGCAGAATCCTTTAAACATGATAAAGGATCTTCTTCCGAAGAGAAAGCTACTTATTACATATTACAGAGTCCCATTATATCCTTGTTAGTAGGCCTCCAAGCTGGCTTCCACCAAATTATAGTAAATAGCTACTTTCACCTAAAAGTTGATTTCCCAGTTCCCAGGATTATTTGTCAATGATATCACCTTGTTTTCTGCATGCTTTCCTGAATTTCTCATCGTGAGCCCGTGAGGTTCCTTTCATGTGGGAAATTAGGAAACTCGGATTTGAGCTTTGAACGTGCTGATGGGTGTTCCTGATGAGATGAACTGAATTGTCCAGTAGGTTGCTGCTCTTCTCCCTGGAAACAGAAGCCTGATTCCTGTGGACACCAAAGGTTAAGGGCAAAGGCACTGGAAAGAACACCCAATTCAACCTACTTATATGTCTCACAGAGAATCACAGCACAGATCCGCTCACTTTTCCAAGACCATAAGCCAGCGGCAGAAATAAAATTACATCCCAGATCCTCATAAGCTTGAAAATCCCTCCCACCCTTTTATGGAGATAACAGGGCCCTGGCCCTCTCCCCATGGGCTACATTCCTCCCCCTCAGCTGGGTTTAGGCACTGTGCTGGGGTGCTGAGGATACAAAAGGGACTGAGATGTGATCTCACTCTTAAAGAGCCCACCTAGTTTTTCCTGGCCAGGAGACAAAACTTCCCTCCATTCCCTTCCTCTTGCGTCTCTGGGATCTAGTGACTTCCAAAGCTGTTGGCAATGCAAAACCCTTAGAAATCACCAGAGTGGAGTGTGGGGTAGGGGTGGGAGGGGGCATGGCTCGGCAGGTTGTGTGGTGTGGAGGTGGGAGAGGAAAGTCGTAGCTGCAGTCACCACAGGCTCCTGGGCCATGACCAAAGGAGGGCTGTGGGCCCTTCAACCCAGGTCACCTCTAGAGCAGGTGATGAGCAGGGAGGGGCTTTCAGCCCCAGTGTTCAGGGTTTTCACTCCATCTGCCTGCCCTGTGGTCACCGACAGGGGCTAGGTTAGCATGATGGAGACAGATGTTGCTCTCTCTACTGGGACTAGTTGCAATCTTCCTTGGTTTTCTTAAATTATAAAATCATGACGGTTGTCTTCATTGCAAAAACATACACGTTGCTTTTTTTAATTTTGGATTTTATTTATTTACTTGAGAGAGAGTGAGAGAGAGCATGAGCCGGGGGAGGGGCAGGGGGAGAAGCAGACTCCCGGCTGAGTGGGGAGCCTGACTCGGGGCTCCATTCGTGACTCCAGAACCATGACCCAAGCCAAAGGCAGAGGTTCAACCAACTGAGCCACCCAGGTGCCACAATGCATGTCGTTTTTAACAGAAAAAGAAAAATGTTGATATGTAAACACTTAATGTTTTGAAACTCTACCATCTTTTAACGCAAGGGTGGCAGTGAATTGTTTTAAAAAAAAGGTTTGATAAACGAATACCAATATTTTACCACTGTTTCATGAGAAATGCTTGTCTCGCCTTAAGCTTTAAAGTATCACAAGTATCGTAAATATATTCAGAGGCTTCACTTGAATCATTTCAGGTATCTTGACTGGTTTGTGTTTTAGGATATCTGGTTAGTATGACATGTGTATTTTGTGCCCATAAATTTGGAAAACATGAGTATACCTTATGGCAAGGACATTGTCAATCCGTAATCATAATAAATTAAGGTCCAATACTCTGTGCTTTCTGGACATTGTACAATACAAAAATAAATGCCCTCAAAGAGCTCACAGTCTAGCTGGGGAAGCAACCATTTCATTGCTGCCAGAAACTGACCTCATTGTCTTGCTAGCAGCTACTGACTGTGGTCCAAGATTCTAAAAAAAGACATTCCAACTCACAAACCAGCCCCAAATTATAGAATAAATACAGTTGCACACTGAACCCCTGATTCTATTGTCTTCTTTCTGTGTGTCTGTTGCTACGCGATATACCGTGCCCTCACGGATGAAACACAGAGCTGCCAAGATGTTCCACCGCTCTCACGTTAAGGTGTTAAGATTGAGGAAATTAATCCCGTAGGTCAAGCCATTTAGGTTTTAAATTATTAGATTATTTATTCAGAGAAACTTTTGCCCTGAATTACCTAAAGATCTGCTTTAGTTCTTCCATTCATTTTATAACTATACTCACTGGAGAAGATTGAGTCATTTCAAAAGCATGTTTGTTTATCCACTTATCTGGTATACTAGAAAAAGGAGGCATATTTCTCCAAATCTGGGTTGCTTGGCAACTGCATCAGCTTTCCATTCTAGTTAACCAGCAGTGGATAAAGCCTGTTAGAATCCAAGAACTGAGCTAACACTCACATACTCACAGGCGGCCTAGAGCCAAGGTCAGTGACAGAGCTATGGTCAATAGAATCGATGCTTCTCGCACTTATAAGATAATAAGATACAAGACTCGCAGATTGGAAAAGAATCTAAAATGTTATTGAACCTAAGTGCCATCCTGTCTCTAACTTCGCTGCGGACCTCTGGACCAACCGCTGTATGAACGTCTGCCAAGTTTAGTGAACTATTAAACTCAAAACGTTTTTCAACAATGTACTAGCATGCTTGAGTTTAAACAGATGGTGAGGTTTAAAAATATTAACAATGTTTATATTCCAACATTTTTTGTTTTCTGATTTTTTAAAAGGACATGCATTCTTTTACAGTGAAAAAAGAAAACACTATTATTTATCCCATTAGCTTTTACCCATCAAAATTCTTCCTTAGACTGAGACAAAAATCTCTCTGCTAAATCTCCCCATTAAATATAGTTTACCTGGGGGCGCCAGAGTGGCTCAGTCGGTTAAGTGTCCCACTCTTGATTTCAGCCCAGAGCATGATCTCAGGGTCCTGGGATCCAGCCCCAGAGCTGTGCTGGGCTCTGAGCTCAGTGGGAAGACTGCTTCTCTCCCTCCTCCTCTGCCCCTCCCCCAGCTCCTGCACACACACACACACACACACACACACTCTCTCTCTCTCTCTCTCTCTCTCTTTCTCTCTCTCAAATAAATAAATAAATCTTAAAAAAAAAAAAAAGATAGTTTACCTGTTAGTACCTTGTAGATCAAATCTAATTTCTTTCCCATATGACAGCCTAGTGAATCGTATCCACATTCAAGATTTTCCTTCAGGCTAAATTTTCCTTTTCTTCAATCAAACCTCACACACATAGTGCCAAGCCCCTTCACGGTCCTGATCACTCATCTCTAATCTCAAATTAATTTTTATATGTTGCTTTTGAAACCGGGGTTCTGAGAGTAGAATGTAGCCTCCCAGGGATCAGAGGAAATTGGGACCATGCCTAACTTGAGCTGACACCGTGCTTCCATCAATGCAACTCAACATTGCATGACTCGTTTGATACAAACAATGTTTGAAGTTGACACATGTCCAGTTTATTGAAGACAAAAACTCCTGTGGCTCGTCCACATACATCGCTATTAAACACAGTCTCCCACCTCCTGTACGTGTGTGTTAGGGTTTTTTCGAACCAAATATATCCAGTCAAATCTCATTTAATTCTGTCCCTCAAGTTAATCAATCAAAATTTCCTGATTCTTTGCTCCACTATATCCTTTCTTACAAGCTTGGAGATACATAAATATATGATGAACCACACCACTTATACTTTTACTCAAGTAAATGACAAAAATGTTTAATAGGGTGGAAAGGGCAGAGTCCCACAGTCTGTCTTGAAACCCATCTCCAGACTGGCAGTATCCCATTAATCTACCCTTGATCATAGCCAGTGAAGAAGATACTAATCCTTGCCTCCAGCCAATAATCCTCTATCTTCCTGGGGACCAGATCAGGAAGAACCTTGTCCGATGCCCCACAGGAGCCAAAAAAGAAAACTAATATACACTTGTCACCTCCTACATTTGGGGTTCTTTAAAATTTGTGTATTTTATTTATTATTTATATAATATTAAATATATAATAATATATAAAATATTAAATAGATATTTATTTATTATTTATATCACCTCACTGGTTTATTCAATAGATATTTTTGAACACCTAGGGGCCAGGTGCTCTTCTAGACTCTGGGAAAATATAGCAAAACAAGGTATTTTGTATTATCATATAACCGATTATTATCCTCATCTTGCTGAGTAGAAAAATGAGGCTCAAAGATGTGAATTAAGTCCCCAAGTGAACAGATAAGGGTCAGAGCCAAGATCCAAACCTAATTTTGACCACAGAAATGCTTGATGCTATCTCTGAAGTCCATACTCACGGTAGGTCCCCAAACCTTCACTTCAATTTCTTCACCTTTTGCCTTCCATGCATAATGGTTTCCTCTTCATTAAAACCCTTGCCTATAGGGTCTATGCCTTAACCCGAAGTGCTGACTGTTGGTGAGAATTAATAGGCATCTCAATAGACTGGGAAAATGTCTGGAGCAACCAGGCTATCAATTTACAAGGAATCACCGGCTTTATGTGTTTTCCCTGCGGCCACTTACTTTCTGGTTCTGTTGTTTTCCTCTTAACAAGGATCCACATCGCGCAAAAATGAACAGAACTCCTGAGGGAAGATAGACAGATTGAAGCACATTCAATTCCATACTTATAAGCAATCAAATGCACCTCAATTATAGTGAGTTATTCCCTATGCCGTAGCCCCAGATCATGCCTTAGAGAAGAGGATGAGGGCTGAGGATTTCCAGTGCCAACTTCCAGTTCCCAAAGAAAATACTAACGTTGTGTTTAATGCAAACAAAACCAGCAAAGCAGTCTGGAATCATATATTTGTCTTTATTTTTTTAGGTGAAAAATTTAAGTTCACATTAAGTGCTTTCAAAATTACTTTTTTTCCTGAATAAAATCATAATTAACTACATTTTTATTGAAAAAGTAATAACTGAAACTGGATTAAATTGGTTTAGTAGAACGAAGGGTATGTAATGAAATAGAAGCCTTCCGGCTTTCCAAGTCTCTCTTTGCCACTCAGGAACAATTGTTGATTATGGTTACCTGTGTCTTCTTCCAGACCTCATTTTCTATGCACATATTATATGTATATGGGTATTTTTTTTTTGAGATCTTCCCATATTAGACAAGGGAGCTTGCCACACTCTTTTTGATACTTTCGTTGTATACTCCCGTATGAACATAGTATATCTGATTTAGCCAGTTTCCTAGTGATGGACATTTAGCTTGTTTCTAGACTTCACACTTGAAAGCAATTATTTTAACTTTATTAATTAATTCAAAATATATAACATGGACCAAGTGCCAAACTGTGATCTAAGCGCTTTACCAAAGTCAGCTCACTGGATCTCTAAAATAACCCATTAAAAAAATGATAAAACAACCCATTGAGGTAGGCACTCATGTCATGACCCTGGTCTTACAGATGAGGAAGCAGAACAGTGAGAAGTGACCTGTCCCAGGTCACAGGGCTGTTGAAGACAGAGCTGGATTCAAACCCAGGCTCTTCTGGTTCAAGAATCCATGCTAGCCTCCGATGGGAATCGAAATGCCTCTCCTTCGCCTCAATGCCATTGCCTGTTCCTTGAGTAAATCAGTTGCTAGGCATGAGGAGTGAAAGATGCTTTTAGTAGCCAGCATTAGCATGTGAAAAAAAATGAGAAAGAAGAGAAAAAATAGACGACAAAATGCTTCTAGAGCCTCTTCCGTTCCCCTGTCCCATGCTCATTCTCAATGGCCTCTACAAAGCTTTCTGAAAGGCACACAGACCAAAGGGTCCTAAGTGATAAATTCGTCTGCAGAGAGAAGTCACTTCAACCAAGAGGGGAAGCGACAGCCCAAAGAGCCTCAGCTTCTCAATCCTGCGGAAAAATAGTACAGATGCTAACACGCTTTTGCACAAAGCTTCACTGCGGTGCATGATTTTAAGTGAAAGGTAAACAATCTAATCAAGACTTTAAAAGAAGCATTTGTCCCAAGAAATCTTTCTATCAGAGCGACAATGAAAGCTTCTCAGTCAGAAGAGAAGTGGTTCCGTTGCTCTGAAAAGCTCAAAAGCCAAAACGCAATCAATTCTTCCTCCCAGGTGCAGAGCAATTGGTTCTCTGGGGCCAATTTTCATATCTCTTAAAGATGATGTTGCACGCTGCCTGTAGTAATACAATTTGAATCTCAGGATTTGAGGGGAACCTTGTCAATGCTTTGGGTTTTAAACTTGACAAACCCCATCCTTCCTTTCTCAAGCGGTAAATACAAAAACTAACTGCCAGTTTCTCTTAGTGCATACAATGCTAATTAGTTCACTGCTCTAATTTTATTTCTAGTCTTGGGTACAGCTGAAGCTTTGCTGATGTATTAGCAATGACATAAATGTTTGCACTGTTTTTGAAAAGTCTGAGAGTATGAATCACCTTGAGAGAACTAGCTTTGATCAGAATAGGAGAGCTACATCGGTAGTTTCTTTACTGTTATTATTGGCGGTAGACAGGCAATTTGAACTTCAGGATGAAAAAATTAGAATCAATGAAGGGAAGGAGTTTATGCCACGTATTTGCAACTCTTGGATCAGGCAGTCAAAAGAGAAAAATTCAGAAAATTCATGGCTCCTCTGGGAAACACAAATTAATTCAATGATCTGATAAAAGGAAAAAATATAACACATTTTCCAAGGTTTAGAAGAAGAATTTACAGATAAATTTACAGAAATATTGAAAATCTTTGAACGGCTTCTTGCTATTTCGTTTGATGACCCCGGAGGCTAGACCCACCAAGGGTCCCCCCACTTGCATCTCTCAGTTCTGACACTCCTTCATCTCTGATGCCTTCCCTTCTCTCTAGCACGATCTCATTACACCACCACAGGCAAGGCACACTTCCCCAGGGAATTAGAGCTCCCTACGGCCGTCGTAATCTTCTGTTTCTGCAAATAAAAGATGAATGTCCACCATTCAAAAATAAATGTACACCATTGCTCTTTCTGGAAGGACAAGGAATCTGACAAGGCCACATCTACGCCTCCATCAGAAATACTAAGAACTTTAGGGGCGCCTGGGTGGCACAGCGGTTAAGCGTCTGCCTTCGGCTCAGGGCGTGATCCCGGCGTTATGGGATCGAGCCCCACATCAGGCTCCTCCGCTATGAGCCTGCTTCTTCCTCTCCCACTCCCCCTGCTTGTGTTCCCTCTCGCTGTCTGTCTCTATCTCTGTCGAATAAATAAATAAAATCTTAAAAAAAAAAAAAAGAAATACTAAGAACTTTAGACAAGAATAGGGGTAATTATGTTTGGTTTTACATCATCTATGCGGGTAATCATTGTGAAAGATTTTGAACCGTACCAAGAGTTCACTGGTGTTCTCATTGGAAAACTACATTCTGCTTAGAGCACATTCTTTTGGGATACCGGTAGAGGGTCTCTGGGGTTTGTGTCTTTTATTGTCTTTGAGCTATTTTGGAACTCAGTAAGTTGGAGGTAACAAACAATGCAAGTATTTTTGGTCAATAGACCTGCAAATAAATTTTGTTAAGGGAAAGACCATTGCTCTCTCTCCCTGACAGCAGAAAGAGCCAGTTAGGTTCACCTAAGCCTCCACTTTTTAAATTCTCCTTTGAACTGGTTGTAGCATCTTATTGGTTCCCTTATTCATTAATGACTTAAACTCTTTGATACTTACTCATTTTATATGTATAAGAAAGTCATGATTTTACATTTTATGAAGACTGTTTTGAAAAATTGAACAAACTGCTGTATATTCCAATGTAATTGATGTTTAAAACTATCCAAGCCATCATTTGACTTTGCAAGAGAATCTCTAGGTTCTCTTCCCCAAGAACAGAATATGGAAATGTATTATTTCCCCCCAGCTCTGCTCATCATCCTTACCTTGCAAGTGAATTTTTCCTTGCATAATTTTGTAAGATCTTTTGTTTCTTTTATAAATGTTTCACTCACAGACGTCCTTGGGGCCTTAAGTCAGGAAAACTCATCAAAGAAGGAACATTATGGCATTCCATTAGTGAAATAACTTTCCTTTTTTTTTCTTTCCTTTTTGGGATAATTTTTATTTATTTATTAAAAATAGTTGTTTGTTTGAGAGAGAGAGAGAGTGTGTGAGTGAGCAGGGGTGAGGAGCAGCGGGAGAGGGACAAGCAAATTCCACGCTGAGCACACAGCCAGAGATCTCAGGACCCTGAGATCACCGCCTGAGCCGAAATCAAGAATGGGACGCTCAACTGACTGAGCCACCCAGGCGCCCGGGGGGTTAATTTTTAACATATACTTTATATATCTTTGCTACCCTTTCTTTTCTCTTTTTATTTTACAATATGTAAGCCAACCGAGCCAATAGAGAGCACCTACCTAATATTCATGTAGAAGGTGTTTATGATGGGGCCCAAATTCAAGAAATGTCTCCAAGGAGGCCTTTAAGTAATAAAGGCCTTGCATGATTTGTTCAGATTCTCCCGGTGCCTAAATTAATGCTGAGAGTATATTGGCTATTTCAGAGAATAGAATCTGTAGCTTTCGGGAAATCCTTCAAAAATGAATATCACAGATCTTTCAGCGATAATTACAGAAGATCTTATATTTTATGATAATCACATGTACCTATGCCCTCATCCCAAAAGTACTGAGAAGGAAATAGGAATTTTTTATTGAAGTTGATTTCACCCTGAGACTTCCTCTAAAATTGAAATCAGCACATCCTTGAAATGAGTGGAAACTTTTGGGCATGTCTGTAATATTTGAGTCTCAGAAGCAGACAGAAGACCAGCTGTTTGTAGTGATGGAACTTTATTCTACCATTATCTATCTATCTTTATTCTATATTCAATTTAAAACTGGTCTTTTGGAACCTACAACTAAAGGGACATAGAAGGGAGGGGCTCAAGGACAACTGTGGAGGTTAGTTACTCCTAATAGTGAACCCGACACCCCTTGTAGCCACAGTAATCTCTACAAGGGTTGACAATCACGAGTTTAATTTTTTTCTTTAACTTGCTCTTTCAGGAAATGTAGAAATAGGAACTGTTGTCAACTCTGACCCTTGAGCTCTCCAGGAAAGAGAGTATTTATAGGAACAAACAGACCCAAGAATGCGACTTACATTTACAGATAAAGCAATCTTGTTTTGTTATAGTCACTAATGCCATATACGGCAACACTTTGTATAAAACTCTTTATTTAATAGCAAAATGATGCTTTGCCTGAAAGGTACTTGGTCTTGCTGAGTCCCTTTCTGACCAGGAGTTCTGTGGGTCACCTGCAGGAGGTATGGGTGATATTTAGAGTCAAGTTAAATTCCACCATTTCCTCTTGTTTGGTCAGTCCCCAAATTCCCATTCTGGAAAATGACTGATAATGGTATCTATCTTAGAGGGCTTGCTTTGAGGATTAAGAAAATTGATGTGTGTAAAGCATGGTATCTGGGATGCAGTAGGCACTCAATAAACATTTATTAGCAGCATGAAAGTCAAAGACTGACTCATAAAGTATATGCAAGGTCACTGTGGGCAATAATCCAGGAACAATCCACTCCAATCAGCCCAGCTATGTCTTCCTTCCCAGAGAAGACTGGAAGCAGAGAAGAGTTCTTTGCCCTGAGACGTAGTGGAAGGTAGAAGGGGAGGCGGGGGCGCCCATCCAAAGAACCAACCAATAAAAGGAAGGTAGTAATCCCGTGAGTATTTGTTAAAGGCTCCCCTGAAGCAGGAGCTCTCAAGGGTGGCACACTATTTCTGATGGTTCTGAAATATCTTCTAGATGGTCTATGAACTTACTTCCCTAAGCACAAGTGAGAAAAATTTAAGAGAGCACCTTACTGCTCTACACAAACTTAGGTCTTCCCACGTGGGTCAATTTTGTCCCAGAAAACAGAGGCACCAGCAGATGAATTTGTTAAAGAAGTGTCAGTTGTCCTTAAGTTATCTTGGAGAGCGAGAGACATGCCAAATATAAGAGAAAGGGGAAATATTATCTTCATATTGATAAAGGGTATATTCGGCAAATTGTCAATTTTGCATTGAGTAGAGATCCCAGACAAAATTCTACAGAATATTATTGAATAGTTTTTAAGTACTTGGGAAATAAAGAAGAACAGGTAAAAATTAAAGAGATTGATGATATTTTTTTTAAAAGATTTTTAAATTCATTCATTTGCAAGAGACAGAGCACAAGCAGGGGGGAGGGTTAGAGGGAAAGGGAGAAGCAGACTCCTCACTGAGCAGGGAACCCCATGTGGGGCTCCATCCCAGAGCCCTGGGATCATGACCTGAGCCAAAGGCAGACGCTTACCTGACTGAACCAGCCAGGCGCCCCTAGATTGATGATATCTTATTTCAGTAAAGAAAAGACTACACAGAACAGTGCTTTTCAAACTTCAATGACCATGTGAATCATCTGGTGAAATGGTGGATTCTGACTCAGTATGCCTGAGAGTCTATGTTTCCAAAAGCTCCCAGGCCAGCCAATTCTGCTTGCCACAGGACCAGACTTTGCAGAGCTAGGCTGTAGGGCGCTATCATTGACTCTTGAAACAAATATGAAGTGTTGAAAATGTGTAGTATTCATTGGGATTTTAAAGTGTGCGTGCTTTTGTTGTAGTGAAGAGAAGGGCCATATGCGCCGCAATGCTCATAGCAGCGTTGTCCACAATAGCCAAACTGTGGAAAGAGCCAGGATGCCCTTCAATAGACGAATGGATAAAGAAGATGTGGTCCACATATACAATGGAATATTGCTCAGCCATCAGAAAGGATGAATACCCACCATTTGCATCAACATGGACGGAACTGGAGGAGATTATGCTAAGTGAAATAAGTCGAGCAGAGAAAGACAATTATCATATGGTTTCACTTATTTGTGGAATATAAGGAATAGCAGGGAGATCATTAGGAGAAGGAAGGGAAAAGTGAAGGGGGGGAACAGAGGGGGAGACAAACCATGAGAGACTATGGACTCCAGGAAACAAACTGAGGGTTTTAGAAGGGAGGGGGGTGGGGGGATGGGCTAGCCCTGTGATGAGTATTAAGGAGGGCACGTATTGCATGGAGCACTGGGTGTTGTACACAAACAATGAATCATGGAACGCTGCATCAAAAGCTAATGATGTACTGTATGGTGACTAACACATCATAATAAAAAAAATAAAATAGAATAAAATAAAGTAAAATAAAATAAAAATAAATACAGTGTGCATGCTTTTTAAGATAGCAATTCCATTTCTAGGAGTCTACACTTCATGATTTCTTTCTCATTTGCCTGAAGATAAAAGGGTATCCATAGCAGCACTGTTTATTAAAGCAAAAATTTGGCAACAACCTAAATTTCCAATAGTAGGGGAGTAGTAAATTGTGGTAAATTGAGGACTATTTTGAAGCCATTAAAGAGAATGTGTACCATCATGGAAGGTCGTCAGGAACTTAAGTGAGGTAATATAGAGCACTACCCAATATATATTTAAGAAAGCATGTATATTAATGCATATATTTGTAAACATATGAGAAAGTATCCAGAAGGATACACACTGATTTCGCAGCAGTTTCCGCTGAGTAAATGATGCGGGAAACAAAGGCAAAAGAAAAATTAAATTTCCTTACTATCTACAACCCATTGACAAGTCCTTGAAACAGAGAGTGACCTTCCTCTAGGAACTCAGCTGACTCAATTGTTAATACTTTGCTAAGGGCAAATGCAATCATAGTCTGACCCCCAGGACCCTGTAAGTCTACTTTAACATAGAAAAATTCCTTTGGAGGGGTGCCTGGGTGGCTCAGTCAGTTAAGCATCTGCCTTCGGCTCAGGTCATGATCCCAGGGTCCTGGGATGGAGCCCCACATCAGGCTCTCTGCTCAGCGAGGAGCTGCTTTTCTCTCTCTCCCTCTGCTGCTCCCCCTGCTTGTGCTCTCTCTCTGTCTGTGTCTGTCAAATTAATAAATAAAATCTTAAAAAAAAATTCCTTTGGAAACTTCCTTTATCTCCACCCCCTCCAGATACGTGTTGGCAATCATCCCCCAAGCATATGACCCGCTGATATACATCTGAAGGGTCTCATGACTAAGGTTTTATTAGACAGTAATAAACGACCTTTTCCTAACAATAGCTAGTGACCTCAAGGTCCTGGAAACCTTGCTTCCAAAATTCCTTAGAGACCCCCTCCCAACTTGAAAGGAGACAATCAGCCCCTCCTCATGACCATGGTGCAGCCCTTTCTGCCCACATGTCCTGTCCCCATGCTTTAATAAAACCACCTTTTTGCACCAAGGACATCTCAAGAGTTCTTTCTTGGCCGTCAGCGCCAAACCCTAACATCTTCCCTACATCATAAAGACATGAAACCAGAGCAGGAAAATAAAAAGGAAACCTTCACTTTTCAGACTTTTTCCTTCTATATTTTATACACTTTAATACCGACACTAACAACCGTGTGATTGTTTTTAGTAGAAAAACAAGAGATGGGCAATGGAGGTGGCCATGGGTTTAGAAATATACTCATGAATGAAGTCTGAAAGAAAACTTCTGGTTTCTCTACTGCTACTACTGCTTTTTTTTTTTTTTAAAGATTTATTTATTTGAGGGGGGCAGAGGGAGAGAGAGAGAAACAGACTCCCACTGCATGCAGAGTCCAAAGTGGGGGGGTCGATCTCATGACCTAGAGCATGACCTGAGCAAAAATCAGGAGTCGGATGCTCAACTCACTGAGCCACCCAGGTGCCCCTCACGCCACTTCTGACACCGAATGTGTGGGTCATCCACCCAAGCAATCCTGACACTGACTGCCTGGAGTCGGCATCAGAGCCCACAGGGGAAGGGCTCAGTCCCACAAGACTGGCCCCCACTTCAGTGACGATCCCAAGTACAGGCCCCCAGTACTCCCGACTACAAATCAGGGGTTCCCAAGACCCCCTCCTCAGGTTTGATAATTTGCTAGAACAACTTACAGAACTCAGTACTTACTAAACAATGTACTTACTATTACTGGTTTATTTTAAGGGCTCTATGTCCGGAACAGACAGACCAGACCGGTGAGAGGTACATAGGACAAGGGATGTGGAAAAGGTATGAAGCGTCCAGGCTTTCTCTGGGAGCATCACCCTGCCAGCACCTAAGGGTGTTCACCAACCCAGAAGCTCTCCAAACCCCTTGTTAAGGTTTTATATGGAGGATTCACTAAGTAAGTGTGATTGGTTAAATCATTGGCCATTGATGACTAACTCAACCTGCAACCCCTCTCCCCTCCCTGGAGGTCAGGAGGCGGGGCTCTAATTTCCAAGTCCCCTGATCTCCTGGTTGGTTCCTCCAGCAACCAGCCCACGTGCTCACGGGCTTTCCAAAAGTCACCTCATTAACATAAACTCAGGTGTGGCTTGTTACAAATAACAAAAGACACTCCTTTCTCTTTTCCTGCTTTGGAGCTATTTCAGGAACTGGGGATAAAAACCAAATATTTTAACAAAAGATGCTCTGATCACTCTATGCTTAGAAAAATGACAAGGATTTGAGACTCTCTGTGCCAGGATCTGGGGACAAAAACCAAATATATATTTCTCATTATATCACAATATCACAATGTCCTTATGGATGGATTGGATTCAAGGACAACTAAGTGGATTTGTAATTGTTAGAAAAAAACCAAATCTACATCCTATTCACCAAGAAGAAAGGGCTCTTGTGGTGTTCTCCAGGACTCTGCTCTGGTCCATCTAAAAATGTTAACCTATGGGGGGCGCCTGGGTGGCACAGCGGTTAAGCATCTGCCTTCTGCTCAGGACGTGATCCCGGCGTTATGGGATTGAGCCCCACGTCAGGCTCCTCCTCTATGAGCCTGCTTCTCCCTCTCCCACTCCCCCTGCTTGTGTTCCCTCTCTCGCTGGCTGTCTCTATCTCTGTCAAATAAATAAATAAATAAATCTAAAAAAAAATTAAAAAAAAATGTTAACCTATGACTTGCATAGGGGGAAACGGCATTTAATCAAAAATGATGTATGGCTGGGTGAAAATAATTCTTTGAAAGATAAAACTAGGAATTCAAAAATATCTCAACTGGCTGGAAACATTGATCAAAACTGAAAGAATGAAATTGACTTGAGGTAAATGTAAAGTCCTACCACTAAGATTACAAATCCAACCACACAAGTACAAAATGAGAGAAACGTGGTTGAAGCAAATCTCATTTGATAAACTGGAGCGTTTAGCTAATTACCACTCCAAGTGAGCTGAGAATATAATGTGGTTGTCACAAACAACAAAGATCAGATAGTTGAAAAAAAAAATGTTCCTTAAGATCCAAACTAGGACCAAAGAGGGGAAGTCATGAAGATAAATTTCAGGTCAACATAAGGAAGACCTTTAGCCCTTCTAACAGAACTTACAGCTTCCTGAGATCTTGCATTCCTGATTTGTGGAAATGTTCAAGCAGGGACCAAGCTACCTCTTGCTGGACAAGTGGAAATGAGGCAGACGACCTGAAAATCCACTTCCGGGATTCTAAAAATGTACATTTTTATGACATGAAGTCACAATCGACTTGTGATCTTTAATGTTTAAAAACAGGGTATGATATCATATCTTCAACAAAAGAATTTTATTCGTTGGATCCATTCTGCCAAGAATGAGACTTTTGATAGGCATAGGAAGTATAATGGGTGGTCCAGGGGGGTTCTGCCTTGCTGGATATGGGGCATACTTCTTTATTAAAAGCACCTCCTTAAATTCCAAACCTGGAGGAGATGAGGAGCATCTAGTCTAGAATCATCTCATTGAACATGAACTAGAATTGCGTGCCTGATGTAGATAGAATCCTCTGTGCTCAACTTCAGCCTCACATATTGTAGAGAATGAGTAGAGCTGCTTTGCCTTCCTTCAAGCTTCTACCCTGGCCCAAATCAGTCAAAGGCATCTAGGGTTAGGGAGGGCTGCTACCATTTGAGATACGAGGAGCAGTGCTGGAACAATTCCTCTACCATATTTACATGCTCTGATAGTAGTTTTTAATGATATTCAGGAAACAAAATCCCTCACCGCTAGGCAATGGGGACCAGAGCTGTAGACTAATTTTCTGCCCTGGTCCTAGCCCCTTAGTCTGCTGACTTGATAATGCCAACCAGAGCTTTCCTGCCAAAAGATTTCCATATTGCCCTTGCACAAAACAACTGTGCCATGAATTTATTTTTTAAGTATACCCTACACACACACACACACGGACACACACACACTTCTCCCAATATTTTCATGGCTTAATTTTTTTTAAGATTTATTTATTTGACAGAGAGAGAGAGAGTGCACGAAAGTAGGGGGAAGGAGGAGAGGGAGAGAGAATCTTAAAGCAGACTCCTGCTGAGTATGGAGCCAGACATGGGGCTTGATCCCATGACCTCGGGATCACGACCTGAGCCAAAATCATGAGTCTGTCGCTCGACTGACTGAGCCACCCAAGAGCCCCTCGTGGCTTAATTTTTTAGGCCAGAAAATTGTTCCTGATGACCTTAATTCTGGTGTTGGTGTCAGTGTTGTCAGTTAGGAAAAAAATGATCCCTCAAAGAAAAAGCAAATAGATCCATTTGGGGATTCGCATCCTGTTACAGGAGGGGAGGGGCTTGTTTCTGTATGTGCGTGGGTTGCCATCGCTCCAAAATTGATGCAGGGGGGCAGAAGTATGCTAGGAGTTTTTTAACTGCTCTTCGGGAAGAAGAAAAACACTAACTTGTAGCATTAGCCAATTACTATGGTATAAATACTCCCACTGTTGTTGGTTTCGAGCTACCAACATAGACACCAGTGGACCTGGGGGCAGAAAGAGATACACTGATAGACTCCGATAAGTCAAGCAAGCCTCTTCAACTGGAGATTTTGTCAGGTATTTAGAGTAAAACAACAAATGCCTGTAACATTTGATACCTGATGTGAATCTTTCTTCATGAAAGATTTTACAGACATATTTAAGGCTGGTTTGGGCCTGGCACATTAAAATAAAGCAGGATTTGTTTCTTTTTTCTGTTCTTACACCAACTGTTTTGATCATCTGCCTAAATTTGTTTCTTATTAAAAAGTATTTTAAGAACGAGAATTACAGCTACTCTAATATTTATCTTGAGGTCCTTTCCATCATTGTGAAGTTTAATCTGTATTTTTATATCAAAGAACAATAACAATTAAAGCTATGTGGTTGTAAGAATAAACATAATTATAGCTCTTTAGAATAATTCATTTATTCTAAAGTGATATCCCCTTTCCTCCACAAAATAGCTACATAAATGTTTCGATCCTGTTCAATGTAATGAAATCTATTTTTTAAGGTTGATATTCTTTGATGGAAAAGAAGACTCAGAAATTCTTGGCTGAATACCCTAATACCCCTCTTCTCTGCTTCCTGAAGAGAGAGGAGACAAGTAAATAAACACTTTCCCAGATTCCCTTGTGGCTCGGCTGGAAAACTCCATGCTCAATGGATGTCTGTCCAATAAGGTGTAAGTGAAACCTACTTAGAGCATATGGGAAAAAAGGAAGGGACACAACTACCAGAATTCTGTTTCTTCCCCCTCCCTCCTTTCTGAGTTGAGTGTGAACATAATGCCTAGATCAGTGGCAACCTATGTCGTGGGGTAGCTCGCAAGAGGATGAAGACCAACATGGGAAAGATGGCAGATTGGATGGAGAGATTGGATGAATCTTGACAACATGGTTGAACCACTGACAGGACCTGGAATATCTACACCTTGATGTCTTAATATGAGAAGATGGCCCTATTATTTTTTTTACAGCTTCACTGAAGCGTAATTTGCATAGCATTGATTTCACCTGTCATAAATACACAGTTCAGTGAGTGTTAGTAAAAATGAACAGAGCGGTGTCCCATCACAATCCATTTTTCCCTTCAACCTATTTTCGATCAGCCTCCATTCCTAGCACTAGCCCTGAGCAAACACTGATCAACTGTCTGAGTCTAAACTTACCTTTTCTGGGCATTTCCTATAAATAGAATCATGCAATCTGCCATCTTTGGTGTCTGGCTTCTTTCATTTGCAATAATGCTTTTGAAGTTTCCATGCCATAGCATCTACTGGTATTTTATTCTTTGTCAATGCTGAATCGAATTCTATGTGTATAGATAAACCTCAGTTTGTTTTTATCCATTTGTTTATTGATTGATAATTGGGTTGTTTTAAGTTTGGGGCCATTATAAATAATGTTGATCAGAACATTTACATATAAATCTTTTTGGGGATCTATGTTTCCATTTCTCCTAGGAGTGAAATCTGGGAGTCCCACAGTAAGTTTATGTCTCCCTTTTAAAGAAATTGCCAAATTGTTTCCCCAAGTGACTGTACCATTTTACATTGCCACCAGCCATGTCTCTACATCCTCACCAAAATATTTGGTGTTGTGTGTCTTTTTCATTATAAGCATTCTTAGTGTATGGTGACGTCTTATTGTGGCTTTAACTTTTATTTCCCTAATAACTAATAATGTTGAGCACTTTCTCATGCTAATAAGCCATTCATTTCTTTGGTAAAAATGTCTTAAGTCTTTTGTCCACCAATAATTAGGTTATTTATCATCTTACTTCTCAGTTGTAAGAGGTTATTTTTTTTTAATAAGTTCTCCATACATGTTCTTTATCAGATATATGGTTTGCAAATATTTCTTTCGGTCTATGGCTTTTTTTTTTCATTTTTCTTAATCTTCACTTCTGAAACACAAGTTTTTAATTTTAAAGAAGTCCAGGGACTCCTGGGTGGCTAAGTTGGTTAAGCATTCACCTTTGCCTCAGGTCATGATCCCAGGGTCCTGGGATAGAGCCCTGCATTGGTTTCCTTGCTCAGCGGGGAGCCTGCTTCTCCCCCTGCTTGCTGCTCCCCCTGCTTGTGTGCACTCACTCTCTCTGAAAAATAAATAAAAAATCTTAAAAAAAAAAAAAAAAAGTCCAATTTATTCATCTTTTCTTTCATGTCTTCTGCTCTTAGTGTCCTATCTGATTCTTTGCTGACCCAAGGGCCTGAAGAATAACTCCTATGTGTTTCTATAGACATTTAACCTTTTCATTTCTTTTAGGACTAAGAAAAGTACTTTGGAGTTCAGTTTTCACCATAGTGTGGTAAGGTTCCATGTTTACTGGCTTATATTATTTATTTATTCCATTTTTTCTTTTTTTGTATATGGATATCCAGTGGCCTCATCACTATTTATTGGAAAGACTATCCTTTCTCTATTTAATTGTCTTGACATCTTTGTTGAAAATTAATTTACCCTAAATGTTAAGGTTTATTTTTAAACTTTTAATTCTATTCCATTGATTTATAACTGGGGTCACAAACTATGGTCTGTGAGCCAAATCCAGCACACCACCTTTTTTTGTTAATAAAGTTTTATTGAGCACAGCCATTCCCCTGTGTTTACATTTTGTTTGAGCTGCTTTTGCATTATGACAGCTGTGTTGAGTCATTGCAACAGAGAACCTAAGTCTCCAAGTATTTACTAGATGGCACTTTATAAAAACAATTTGCCAAACCCTGATCTCCATGCTATCCATATGTCAATACCATATTCTTGATCACTGTAGCTTTACAGTAAGTCATGATATCAGACCGTAGAAGTCTTCCAACTTAGTTCATATTGATCAAAATTGTTTTACAAAAATTGTTTTGGCTACCCTAGGTACTTTGCATTTCCATATACATGTTAGGATCAGCTTGTCAATTTCTGAAAAATCATGCTAGGACTTGTGCTGAAACTACAGATCAGTTTGTGGAGATCAACCATCTTGACGATATTGGGTCTTCCAACCCACAGGTTTGCAGTATACAAGTCTTTGATTTCTTCTGTCCAACATATTTCTCCGTATTTTATTATTTGGGATGCTATTATAAATGAGATCGTTTTCTTTTTTTCTTTTTCAGGCTTTTCTTTGCTACTATGTAGATATACAATTAATTTTTGCACACTGATCTTGTATTCTAGGAACTAGCTAAATAATTTATCGCTTCTTTTATGTTTTGGTGGATTTAAAAATTTTTTCCACATATAGGCTCATGATACATGCAAATAAACATAATTTTATTTCTTCCTTCTCAAACTGGACTAGATTCTTTTTTTTTATTTTTTTATTTTTTATTTTTTATTTTATTTTATTTTTTTAAAAGATTTTATTTATTTATTTGACAGAGATAGAGACAGCCAGTGAGAGAGGGAACACAAGCCGGGGGAGTGGGAGAGGAAGAAGCAGGCTCATAGCGGAGGAGCCTGATGTGGGGCTCGATCCCAGATCGCTGAGATCATGCCCTGAGCCGAAGGCAGACGCTTAACCACTGTGTGCCACCCAGGCGCCCCTTTTTTTGTTTTTTTCAAACTTTTACACTGACTAGAACCGCTAATATGATGTTGAGCAAAAGCGTTGATAGTGGACATCTTGCCTTTTTTCCCCCTGATCTTATATGTGGAAAAGCTTTGAGTCTTTCGCCATTAAGTATGATTTTAACTCTAAGTTTTGCATAGATTATCTTCATAAGGTTGAGTAATTTTCCTCCTATTCCTAGTTTGTTGAAATTTTTTAAACCAAGAATGAATGTCGGTGTTTTTCACATGTTTCTTCTGAAACAATTGAGATAATCGTGTTATTTTTGTTCCTTACTATTCTATTGAGATGATATTCTATATTAAGTGACTTTCAGTTGTTAAATCAACCTTGCATTCTTGAAACAATCACAGTCGTTGATGGTGTAAAACTCTTTAATTAATTAGAGAGAGAGTGGGGAGGGGCAGAGGGAGAAGGAGAGAGAGTTTTAAGCAGTCTCCATGCTCAGTGTGGGCTCGATCTTATGACCTTAAAGATCATGACCTGAACCAAAATCAAGAGTCAGTCACTTAACCAACTGAGCCACCCAGGTCCCCTTTCCACAGACTGTTTTTGACTCTACATTTCAAATTCTTTTTTAAAGGTTTTATTTATTTATTTATTTATTTATTTATTTATTTATTTGAGAGGGAGAAAGAGAGAACAAGTTGCGGGGTGGGGGGGGCAGAGGAAGAGGGACAAGGAATCTGAAGCACACTCCTCACTGAGAGCAGAGGTGACTCGGCGCTCGATCCCTGACCCTGAGATCATGACCTGAGTTGAAACCAAGAGTCAGACATTTAACCGACTGAGACACCCAGGCGCCCCTACATTTCGGATTTTGTTTTTCCTCCACTATACATGTTTTTCCAGTGTTGTATAAACTATGACGTGTCCATGTAGTGATACAATCTCTGGCCGTGTGCCTATGTGTCATAAAGTGGAGTGATTCAGCATGAAACAGTAGAAATACTCCTAAAATTATATCACACCAGCTATCAATAACTCTACATGAAATTGTTATAAACCACATAAATATATCCCTTTAAACCTAAATTAAATGTATCCCTGACTCAACTTCTCTCTGGCTGCATTCCAGAACTGCCTGAAACCATTCTATCCCCACCCAAATGAAGGAAGATGTAATGGAGGAAAAGTTGGAGTGGAAAGAGACAATGATCTTGGCACAGCTGAAAATATCTTATTTGCAACATTTACAAAGATACGTTTCTTTGTGAACACGTTGTGGGGACCCTACCCAGAGCCTTGGAAAGGACTCAAAAAACTGTTCTAAAGCTTAAGCTCCATGATATAGGATAAATGAGAGACAAATAACAATGAGTGTGCCCTAGAGATTGGGGACTGGGATGGGAGGGGACGGGGTAAGAGAGAGAATTTCCACAGTATGCCTTTTTATCATTTGAGCATTTGTGTACCTATTAAAAATTACAGTGTTTAATTGGGGCCAAATATTATACATTGGAAATGAGTGGCAACTACATTGAACACTAAGTGAACCTATCTTTCTGATAAAAAAGAAAAAAAATCAGAAAAAACACCCCTGTGATTGTAAGTAAACAGTCTATCCAAGGACTTCTGAGGGCTGGCAATAGACCCCAAATACTAAGCAAATAATGATGTAACCATTTCTCATTGACCCTCAGTCTCGCCCTCCCTGGAGGGTCTTCACAATTATTATGCTAAGATATAGCCAAGTATTCCATAATGAGATTTCATGGTTGCGCAAATTCTGCTCTTACAAATTCAGTAAGTGTAGAACTTTAAAGTCGTACCACAACCCAAGCTACGTGTTTTTATTGAGCACTCAAGAAACCCCTGTACAGCTTGAGATGTGTTGTAATGTAAAGTGCATACTGTGTTTTAAAGATTTCATACAAATAAGAATCTCAAAATTAAATTTCACAGAAAAGTAAATGATTACATGTTAAAGTAATATTTAGAATAGATTGAGTTAAATAAAACATTAAAATTAATTTCACCCTTTTTTATTATTAAAAGTGTGACTACTGGAAAACTTTCAGTTACGTGTGTATTAGCTTGTATTTGTTTTGAGGACTGCTGCTCCAAAGACGCACTTCACTGTTCCTACCATTTGTTGGACTGTTGAGGACATCACTGATACAACTATGCCAGCTTTATTACTTTTAAAGAGAAAGTTAAATTTCAAAATATCAAGAGCTTAAAAACTTCCAGAATGAGAAAATTACATATCTATCACACAATTGAATAGATCCATTAAAGTGTTACATAATTACATTGTTTCACAAGTTTGAAATCATCTCAAGAGTTTTCTTTAAAGTAATAAGTAGTTTCTCCAAATAGTTCATTCTAGTTTTTTATTACCAGTTCATTTTATGCCTCTCCAAAATACTTTCAGTTTTATAAAATGAGAAAAATGGCCTTCCATAATCATTAAAAATAATCTTACAAGAAAAAAATTATAAGCAAGAAAAACACGGACAGAGCTGAATGATTTCTCAAGTAGTCTAAATTATTTATTATGGTAAATACTGTACTAGCTCACCTTTCAATATCAGCTAGTCTGCCGATCAAAAACTTGTATATACCACATTAATAGAGTGAAAAACAAAACTCACCTCAACTGCTGCAGAAAAAGCATTTGGCAAAACTCAGCACCTTTTGTGAAAAAAAACACTCAGCATTCTAGGAATGAGAGGAAATTACCTCAACATAATAAAGGCCATTTATGAAAACCCATAGCTAGTATCATACTCAATGATGAAAGACTGAAAACTTTTCTTCCAAGATCAGGAACAAAAGTAGGATGTCCACTTTTGCCACTTCTATTCAACATGGTACTGGAAGTCCTAGCCAGAGCAATTAGGTAAGAAAAAGAATTAAAAGGCATCCAAATTTGAAAGGAAGAAGTAAAATTATTCCTGTTTACAGACATTGTGATCTTGTATGCAGAAAACCCTAACAATCACACACACACACACACACACAATGTTAGAACTAGTAAATAAATTCAGCAAAGTTGCAGGATACAAAATCAACTCTCAAAAATCAGTCATATTTCTATACACTAACAGTGGGCAATCTGAAAAGATAATTAAGGAAATAATTCAATGTATATAATCATTAAAAAGAAAAAAATACTCAGGAATAAACTTAACCAAAAGAATTGTACACTAAAAGCTACAAAATATTGCTGAAAGAAATTAGAGAAAACACCAA
This sequence comes from Ailuropoda melanoleuca, assembly GCF_002007445.2. Classification (NCBI taxonomy): domain Eukaryota; kingdom Metazoa; phylum Chordata; class Mammalia; order Carnivora; family Ursidae; genus Ailuropoda; species Ailuropoda melanoleuca. Next base: position 9,613,230 of record NC_048222.1, on the reverse strand, counting down.
TAAATAGAAACACATCCTATGTTCATGAATTGGAAAACTTATTACTACCCAAAGTGATCTTTGCAATTCCTATCAAAACTCAATGCAATTCCTGTCAAAATCCCCATGATATTTTTTCTAGAAATAGAAAAATCCATCCTAAAATTTGTATGGAACCTCAAGAGAGCTAGAAGAGCCAAAATCATCTTGAAAAACACAAAGTTGATCTCATATTTTCTGGTTTCAAAACTTATTACAAAGCTACAGTAATCAAAACAGTGTGGGAGTGCCTGGCTGGCTCACTTGGGAGAGCCTGTGACTCTTGATCTTAGGGTCATGAGTTTGAGCCATGTGTTGGGTGTAGAGATTACTAAAAAAACTTAAAAAAAAATACCAGCGTGGTACTGACATAGAGATAGACATATAGATGAATGAAAGAGAACAGAAAGCCCAGAATTAAATTATATATATGGTCAAACGACTTCAGAAAGTGTTACCAAGACCGTTCAAAGGGGAAAGAAGAGTCTTTTCAACAGAGGGTGCTGGGAAAACTGGATATCCAGAAGAAAAAAAATAAAGTTAAATCTTTGCATTGTTCCATATACAAAAATTGACTCAAAAAAACCTAATCCTAGAAAACCCCAAAATAAACTCTATACCCATTCATAATTATTCCCCATTTTGACCTCCTCTAGTCCCTGGCAATCACCAATCTAATTTCTGTCTCTATGGATTTGCCTGTTCTGAACATTTCATATGAATGCAGTTGTACACTATGTGGTTTTTGCGTGTGTGTCTGGCTTCTTTCACTCAGCATAATATCTTCAAGGTTTATCCACGTTTTATCCTATATCCATACTTCATTTCCTTAGGGCTGAATAATATTCTATAGTATGAATGAATAACATTTTGTGTTATCCATTCATCCTTTGATGGATATTTAGATCATTTCCACTTTTGGGGTATTATGAATAATGTTGCCATGGACATTAACATACAACTTTTTATATGACCATGGGTTTTCATATCCCTTGAGTAGTTACCTAAATGTGGAATGGCTCGGGCATACAGAAAATCTATATTTAGCATTATGAGGAACTGCCAAACTGTTTTCCAAAGTGGTTTCATTATGTTAAATCTGTCAGTTGATTTGAGGGTATTGTTATCTTAACAATATTGAGCTCTTTAATCCATGAATATGGGATGTCTTTCCATTTCCTTGGATCCTCTGTAAGTTCTTCAAATAATGTTTTGTCATTTTCAGTGTACAAATCTTGCACTTTTTTAGTTAAATTTATTTTTAAATATTTTTGTTTCTGATGCTATTGTAAATGGAATTAATTCCTTGTTTCATTTTCAGAATTTCCAGTGCTAAAAATAAAATGGATTTTTTGTATGCTAATACTGTATCCTTCAGTCGCGCTGAACTTATGTATTAGTTGTAATAGTTTTTTTGTGTGTGCGCCTTTCTTAGGATTTTCTATATACCAGATCATGTCATCTTCAGATAGAGATAGTTTTACTTCAAGTAGAGATACTTCTACTTGCCTCCTTCCTTCTACTCCTTCCCATCAATCTAGGTGCCTTTTTGTCTTATTGCCCTGGTTATTACCTCCAGTACAATGTTGAACAGAAATGGTGAGAATAGACAGCTTTGTCTTTTCTCAGGCCTCAGAGAAAAAGCTTTCAGCCCTTCATCGTTAGGTATGATGCTAGGTGTGTGTGTGGTTTTGTTGTTTGTTTGCTTATTTGTTTGTAGATGCCCTTTATCAGGTTGAGAAAGATTTCTTCTGTTTCTGGTTTGTTGAATGTTTTTTGTATCACAGTGGAGTTGGATTTAGTCAGATTTTTTTCCTGCATCTATAAAGAGGATCATATGCTTTTTTTTTTTCTTTTTTGGGGGGAATGTCTTTCTCTGCTTTTGGTATCGAATTCATACTGACCTCATAGAATGAATTGAGCAATGTTCTCTACCTAGCACTATTTTCTTAAAGAGTTTGTGAAGAATTTATATTGTGTGTATTTATATTGTATTTGTATTTAAAACTATTTGATAAAATTCACAATTGAAGCCATCAGGACTTGGACTTCTCTTTGTGGGAAGATTTTAAATACTAATTCAATATCTCTTTTTATAGATCAATTTAGATTTTTTTGTTCTTAAGTCAGCTTTGTGTCTTTCTAGGAACTTGTCAATTTCATCTAGGTTATTTATTTGGTTAGTATATAATTGTTCACACTAGTTCTGTATAATCCTTTTTTATTTCTGTAAGATTGATAATAAGATCCTCCCTTCCCTTCCTAATTTTAGTCATTGGAACCTTGTCTTTTTTAATCTTTCCAAGGAAATTACTTTTGGTTTCATTGATTTCCCCCCTTGTTTTTCTATTCTTTCTTTCTTTTTTTAAAAAAGATTTTATTTATTTATTCGACAGAAAGAGAGCAAAAGAGAGAGAGCAGGGGGATGGTCAGAGGGAGAGGTAGAGAGGGAATCGCAAGCAGACTCCCTGCTGAGCAGGGAGCCCCACAAGGGGCTCAGTCTCACAACCCTGAGATCATGACCTGAGCCCCCATCAAAAGTTGGATGCTCTATTGACTGTACCATCCAGATGCCCCATTTTATTTATTTCTGCTCTAATCTTTATTATTTCCTTCTCTCTCCTTATTTTACACTAAGATTTTTTTTTTTACTTTCTTAAGGAAGAGATTCAATTATTGATTGATTGCTTCTTTTTCATGTGGACATGTACAACTATAAATTTCTTTCTAAGAACTTCATTGGCTACATCCTTTAACTTTGGTCTTGTGTTCTTTTCTTTCATCCCAAAGTATTTTCTAGTTTCCCTCATGATTTCTTCTTTGACTTATTGGTTATTAAGGAGTGGAATGTTTAATTTCAATGTATAGGTGACAAATTCCTTTTGTTATTAATTTCTAATTTCATTCCATTGTGGCCAGAAAACATAGCTTATATAATTTCAATTCATTTAAATTCATCAAGGTTTGGTTTTTTTGGCCTAACATATGTTCTATCCTAGATAAAATGCTTTCTCTAGAAACATGTTCCAAGTGTAATTGAAAAGAATGTGTATTCTATTCTGCTATTTTGGAGTACAGTGTTCTTTAGGTATTTGCAAATTCAAGTTGTTTTTGTTTTTGATTTATTCATTTGAGAGAGAGACAGAGCGCAAGAACGCTAGAGCACAAGCAGGGGGGCAGCATCAGAGGGAGAGGGAGATCAGACTCCCTGCTGAGTGGGGGAGCCTGACCTGGGATCATGACCTGAGCTGAAGACCGGCCGGCACTTAACTGACTGAGCCACCCAGGTGCCCCTGAAGTTGGTTTACAGTACAGTTCAAGTCTTTTATTTCCTTGTTGTTTTCTAGTTGTTCTCTCTATTACTGAAAATGGAATATTGAAGTCTCCACCTATTATTGTTGAGTTCTCTATCTCCCTTCCATTCTAAAAAAAAATGTCAGTTTTTGCTTCTCGTGTTTTGGTGCTCTATTGCTAGGTGTGTGTGTTTCCTTTGGTTATATCTTCTTCCTGGATTGATGCTTCCTCATTAGAAAATTCCCTTCTTGGGGCGCCTGGGTGGCTCAGTCATTAGGCGTCTGCCTTTGTCTCAGGGCATGATCCTGGAGTTCTGGGATCGAGCCCCACGTCAGGCTCTTCCGCTGAGAGCCTGCTTCTTCCTCTCCCACTCCCCCTGCTTGTGTTCCCTCTCTCGCTGGCTGTCTCTCTCTCTGTCAAATGAATAAATAAAATCTTAAAAACAAAAAAAGAAAATTCCCTTATTTTTCTTTAGTAACTATTTTTGTCTTAAAGCCTATTTTACCTATTATTAGTATAGCAATGACAGCTCTCATTTGGTTACTGTTTGCACAGTATTATTTTTTCCATTCTTTTATTTTCAAAGTACTTGTGTATTTGAATCTAAGTGTTCCTCTTGTAGAAAACATGTACTTGGATAGTTTTTAAAACCCATTTTTCCAGTGGCACTCGGGTGGCTCAGTTGTTTAAATGTCAGCCTTTGGCTTAGGTCATGATCTCGGGGTCCTGGGATCGAGACCTCCGGTTGGGCTCCCTGCTCAGTGGGGAGTCTGTTTTTCCCTCTCCCCCTGCCCATCCCTCTGCTCATGCTCTCTGTCTCTCTCTCAAATAAATAAATACAATCTTAAAAAAAAAAACATTTTTCCAGTATCTGTCTTTTGCTCCATATATATTTAATGTAATTACTGATAGGATTTATGTCTGCCAATTTGCCTTTGTCAGTGTATGCCTTATGCCATTTTCGGTTCTTAGATTTATCCATTATGCCTTCTTTTGCATTCGATAGACATTTACTTGTGTTTTATTTTAGTACTTTTTAAACTATATATTTTTAGTTATTTTCTGTACTTACCCTGGGGATTATACTTAGCATCTAATGTGTCTGGATCTCGGTGGTCCAAGTTTTAGCCTTCACCTCTGCATCTTGTGCTGCTCCAAGGCTTCTCCCTGAGTAAGACACAGATGAGCCAAGGCTCTGCACTGACTCACAGTGGGAAAGGCATAACTGTTCTGAGATCACCACCTTTTACCACTCAAGTCGTCATTCCACCTTCCTCTTTCCAGAGTTCTGTTTGCCTTCTGTTACAACTTTCTCGCAAGTCACCTTCCATAACCCCCTGCAGGCTGGATTCCACCACCTTCTCATCTCACCTTTGCCAGGGAGTGATTAAGTGACCTATTAATTAACAAATCACAAGACTTTTTTCCATGCAGTCCTCCTTCTTCTTGACTTTCAGTAGACCTATGCTATTGTGAAGCAATGTACTCGTTGGTCCCTCACAGGATTTGTTCAGTTATAAGAATGCTTGTGCAACTTTCTCATTCTGAGAGCTGCTCTGTCTGAGGTACTGGGGACCACTTCCTTTTTCCTTGAAATTCTATGTCCTTGGTTCCTATAAGGCTGTTCTCTCCTGGTTCTTTTTCTCTTGTAACTTTGTGTTTCTTTTTCCTTTACCTCTTTAACCTGCCAGACTTGAATGAGGGACAAATCTCAGTTATTCACATTTCCTCCCTTTATACTTGAAGAGCTCATTGATCCTGGAAACCCAGATCTTATATGGTGTTATGTCAATTATCACAGATTCAGCAATAGCTAAGGGACTTTTGTTTCTGTCCCAGAACACTTGTCTGAGCTCAGACACACTCTTCTAATTGCCCATTAAACATGTCCATTTGGTTATTCTCCACTCACCACAAATCCAACAGGTCTAAAAATCAACTCATCGCCTTCCCTTCCTGTCATTAATCCCCCTCCATGCCCTCATGACTTTTTCTATTTGTGTGAATGGTGTCACAATTTTCTCAATCCTTCAGATTTCAGAACTGAGGGGAAAAACCCACCATTTTGTTTTGTTTTTAATCTCTTTGGCTATTTGCCCTCTGTACATAATAATTTAATTTTATTGGTTGTTCCTTTAAAGTTTATCTCTTGGTTTACTTTTTTGGTGGGTGATTGGCAGTATCTGTTATAAATTTTAGTGTGCATATTCTTTGGCTCAATAATTATGTTTAAAAGAATCTATCGCACAATTTTTCTTAAACATCTGAAAAAAGACTTACACATATAGGCATGTTTATTTCAATATTGTCAAGTAGGAAAAATTTGGAAATAGACTAAATGTCCCCCACTCACTGGTTCTTGATGTGCCAGTATAAGCTGTCTAAGATACTCCGTTTCATGAAAAAAGCAAGTGGCGTGATTAAATTTATACAATTATTTTATTTTGTGTAACAAAACCAAAAAAAGATACACACATAAATACACGTACTTGTATATGCATAGGCATTTTTGGTAATGTATTCTTCACTATTTAAAAAATTAAAATATAATTTACATACAAATAAGATCTAACCTTTTTATTTTTTATTTATTTTATTTTATTTTAAAGATTTTATTTATTTATTTGACAGAGAGAGACAGCCAGCGAGAGAGGGAACAGAAGCACGGCGAGTGGGAGAGGAAGAAGCAGGGTCTTAGCGGAGGAGCCTGATGTGGGGCTCCATCCCAGAGCACCGGGATCACGCCCTGAGCTGAAGGCAGATGCTTAATGACTGCGCCACCCAGGCGCCCCAGATCTACCCTTTTTAGTGTGTAGTTCTGAGTGTTTTTGACAAATGCATACATTTCTGTGATCCTCTCACAGTTGAAAAATAGAATAGCTGTATCAGTCCAAAAATCTCTCCTGTGCCATATGTGGTCCACTCCAATTCTCACCCTAATCTCCGGCCACCAGTGATGTGTTTTTTGTCTTATATATTTTATCTTCACCAGAACGTTGTACAAATGGAATTATGCATTATACAGCCTCTTGAATCTGGCTCCTTTAAGCGAGTATAGCATATTTAGATGTATCCGTGTTGCTAGGTGTATCAGTGGTTTGTTCCTTTTTATCACTCAGTAATATTTCATTATATGGATAGACCACAGTTTGTGTATGTGTTCTCTAGTTGAAGGACTTTGGATGTTTCCAGATTTTAGTAATTATAAATAAAACCACTAGAAACATCCATGATTAGGTTTTTGTGTAAATGTAAGTTTTTGTCTCATTTGGGTGACTATCTAGGTGTAGGATTGATGGGCCATATTATAAGTATGTGCTTGACAGTATAAGAAACGGCCACATTTTACTTCTAAAATGGCCATGCCATTTTGCTTTCTCATAACCATTGGGTGAATTCTAGCTGCCTCACATGTTTGCCAGGATTTAGTATTGTCAGTATTTTTTTATTATTATTTTACTATTCTCAAGGATGGTGCTTCATTATGTTTTCAATTTAACTTTCCTTAACGACTGATATTGAACATCTTTAGCTGTGCTTATTTTAGGTATAGTCATTTTTGAAAAATATTCAGACACACATTCTTTTTTTTTTGTTTTTGAAAGATTTTATTTATTCATTTGACAGAGAGAGAGACAGCCAGCGAGAGAGGGAACACAAGCAGGGGGAGTGGGAGAGGAAGAAGCAGGCTCATAGCAGAGGAGCCTGATGTGGGGCTCGATCCCACAACGCCAGGATCATGCCCTGAGCCGAAGGCAGATGCTTAACTGCTGTGCCACCCAGGTGCCCCACCCCAGACACACATTCTTAATCACGATTATGCACAGTACCACAACGGGAAGGATTTGCAGTAGCTGGTGTGGGATAAGATTTTTACATTTATGTTTATTCTTCTTTATGTAGTATTTAAATTTTATCAAGAGTGTGTTTATTTTTTTTTAAATCTTTTTAAAGTTAACTTTAAACAAATTCTTTCCTTTATGCAAAACCATCACTATGCTTTATGAATCCTCTTATAGGGCTTCGTAAGTGAAATATAAGGATAGTAGATTATCCAAACAACCACAGGGTAATCCAGAATATGAAGAGGATTGTTTCTGGATCTAGAAAAAGATCTCTCTTCTCCATTCTTTCTTTTTAATTCCCCTAGTTCAGATCTCACCATGGGGTAAAAATTGATGTTATTTATTTCATATATTTCCAAAAAAATCAATAACCCATCACTTTGATAAATTTAATAAGAAAAGTAACAAGAAATCAGTGTCATATACTCAAAACAGGCCTGTCAAATGAAGAAATAAATCTTGAAAAGTGAACAATATGGACTTTTTATTTCAAAGTTGAAATCTCACCATGAGATACCACTACACCTCTATTAGTGTGTTTTAAATTTGAAAGACTAAACATACCAAGAATTGATGAGGATATAGCAGCCCCAGAATTCATATACTCTTCTCCTGGGAATATGAAATGGCACAACCAATCTGGAAAACATTTTGGCAGTTTCTTTAAAAGTTTCAAAATACATGTGCCCTATGACCCAATCATTCCACTCTAGGTGTTTACTTGAGAGAAAGGAAAGCATATGTTCATACGAAGACCTACACGCACACACATTCATGGTGGTTTCATCTGTAATAGCTCCAGACTGGAAACAAGTCCATCAGCATGCAGATGGATAAATAAATTGAGAGATTACCTAAAATGGAATACTACTCAACAATAAAAAAAAATAAACAGGATGAATCTCAAAATAATTTTGCTGAGTGAAAAAAACCCAACCACAAAAAAATTATATATATGTATATATATATATGATTTCAATTATGTAAAATTCTCAAAATAATTTTGCTGAGTGAAAAAAGCTCAACCAAAAAGTTATATATATATATATATACTATATGATTTCACTTATGTAAAAAAATTATATATATATATATATAAACTATATGATTTCACTTATGTAAAATTCTAGAAATTGGAGACTAGTCAACAGTAACAGAAAGTCAATCAGTGGGTGCCTGGAAATGAGAGAAGTGACATGGAGGGACAGGAGAGAGAGATTACAAGAAGCAAGAAGAAACTCTTGGGGATGATGGATACATTCATTATCTTGATTATGGTGATGGTTTTGCAGACATAAAGAGATGTCCAAATGTATCAAATTATCCAGTTTAAATCTGTGCTATTTATTTTGAGTCAATTACCCTTCTTTAAAAGCTGTTAAAAAAAATGACCCTAACAATATCTGAAAAGCATTTAGCCTCCTTATCATATAAACATATTACGTAGAAAAGAAGCCACATTGGTGAGTTTAGACTGTAGACCTGTGGATTTTAAGACCTAGAAGCATCAGATGATGGTGATGATGTTGAGGAAGAATGTCAGAGATGTGCCACTTAAGTCATCAGGGATGGCTTTTCTCCTCTCAGCTCTTTTTCCCCTATCGAATGGCCAAGTGCTACACTGTCCAAAATGGTAGTCCCCAGCCACACGTGGCTATTGAACACTTGAAATGTGTCTAGTGAAGAGCTACATTGTACATTTTATTTTATTTTAATTTATTCATAAATTCAGTTAACTTGAATTGAAATTATAATAGCGCATGTGTCTAGTGCTACCATATTGAACAGAGCAGCTCTAGAGCACTTGTTGCTTCCAGATGTGTTTCATTGTCATTCTTTCCCTGTCTGATCACCATCTGAATTTTTCCATCCTCACCAAAAGATAACTGATAAAAATGATGCTTGCCAGTGGTCAAGGAGGCTTCTGCTCTGGGAGATGAAGCAGGAGGAGAGGAGGAGGGAAGAATACCCAGACTTCTCAAGTCAATCTTAGATGGACACCTACATGAATACAGAAAGTTCTTTCGGACAGCGCTGCTCTCTGGAGAGCTGCTGAAGCTATTTGAACATGACAGGTTTGAACTCACAGGCAAAATGAAATTTGCTGTCTGCCTGCTTCTAAAGCCAGACATGAGGGGAGTCACTGAATTCCACTGACTGCAGATCTTCAAATGCACAGAGCAGATGCTAGTCAATCAGCCTTCATCAAATGGGCTCAGCACACAGCCTGGTCATCACTGCTCCAGACACGAGGGAAAGATGAGCTCTGGGACTTTGGCACTAGAGCTGGATTTTATGTGGATGGTTGAAAAACCATCTACAGAATGTACCCTTACATAATGAATAAGCTTCCCTCACTGATAAATGCCAATTTTCCAGTGGACCATGGAAAATTGGCTATTTTTGGCCACTCTGTGGGAGGCCATGGAGCTCTTACTGGTGCTTTGAAGAATCCTGGAAAATGCAAATCTATGTCAGGACTTGCTCCAATTTGCAACCAGTTCTCTGTCTTTGGGGAGGTGGGAGGGCACGGATCTGTCAATGGATATTTGGAATCAGATCAAAATAAATGAAAGGCTTGTGGTGTTGCTGTTCTTAGCAAGTTTTATTCAGGTTCTGGTTTGGATGTAATCCGGAAGATGACGACTCAACATGTCAGTAACCAGCGACTTCCTGACATCAATTGTTTTTAGATTGTAAGAGAGTTATAATTAAAGTTATTTTTCATTGCAATCCTTATTAATTACCACGTTGGACTTCATGTAGAATTTCCGAATACAGGAAAAATCAGACACAGGAATGTCTTCTGAGTTATAGAAATTAGAATAAAGAGGGGTGCCTGGGTGGCACAGCCGGTTAGGTGACCAACTCTTGGTTTTGACTCAGGTCATGACCTTGGGTTTATGAGCTTGAGCCCCACTTTGGGCTCAGTGCTCAGTGTGGAATCTGCTTGAGATTCTCCCTCTCCATCTGCCCCTCCCCTCTGGGCATGCGCACATGCGTACTCTCGCTCTCTCAAATAAATAAATAAATCTTTTTTTAAAAAAGTTAGGATAAAGAAAAATACAGTTATCAGATTTTAAAATATGGGTTTTCATGCCTCTAAAAAGAGCTTCATTCTGTAGTTGAATCATCTGAAGAAATGTACCGAATCCAAACAACAAATTTCAAGTGTCTAATTATAAGTTCAGAAGACTTATCAACCATCAGATATGTTTGGACGGCACCACACAGTCATTCAGAATTTCTGTAGCTACTTTTTAAAAAATGTGGGCAGCCTGGTCTTATTTTATGGATCTCTTTGATACTCTTTACGAGGGTATAGTAAATCATTTAAGACTTGTCTGAAGATCAAGTTTTGTTGAGTGAAGGATGAATTTTCATTGCTGCATCTGTGAGAAGTAAGGTATTCGTCACTTTTTTTTCAAAGTCAACTTAGATTTAAGACCCCAGTATTCTCCTTCTTCTTCATTATGTCAGAAAACTGGAAATAGAAACTCTGCCCCACTCTGTACTGTAGAATTCTCTCCCTTCCCATTTATGGCATCTGCAGAGGTTACATTCATTTTTCTTTTCATCCACTATTATTTCATCACCACTGGGAGAAATCCACAACATTGTTGTGAGATACTTATTAAAGTTCCAAAAATGCAGACTTTCACCCACTCATGCTTTTATTATTCTTAAAACAGAAAACCTAAAGTGTAGCCTCTCTAGGTTCCTTCAGTTTCGATTCAGGACAACTTTCAGTGAGACCTGCCCTGTGGTCACAGACGGGGGACCGGAAAGTGTTCCTTCTAGCCAGGTCTCGGTTCCACACCCCCAGCAGCACCTGCAATGCAGCCGGTGTCATGGGCTGGTCCTGGCTCCGGCTCTGTCTATCCTCTGTCACGCACAGCACCCCACCCCTTTCCTGCTGCCTCTTCTGGAGCCTTCCACCATGCATGCACTGCCAGATGGATCCATGGGTCTCCTAGCTTTCCCCTGTCATTTGCTGCCCCTCTGCTTTCTCCAGCCTCCGGCCCCACTGATGCCTCAAAAGCAGAAGCTGAGAAGACCAAGGCTAAGCAAGGTCCCACTCCTCACTTAGAGCTGCCCCCTTCCTCCTACCACCAGATCACTGACTATTAACAGATTTGACAGGATCCAGAGGAGTTTGGAAATGGGGTAAGATGAACAGGTATGCTCTCTCTGTATCATATGAAAGCCAGATGCTGATGGTTTTAGTCCCACATAAGATCTCATTCAAAAGAACAGTCATGCGGAAGCTCAAAGAATAACCTAAGAAAGCCAAGCCTTCTCTGAAGGCTCAGACGTCCTTCCGGAAGCCTTGGTGGGTGCAGGCAGAGGCACCCCCTCCCCCCCGCCCCCACTACTACCACCAGAAGCCCAGATGGTGTAACCAAAAGTTTGTATGGTGACTGTTTCCTTAATTCAGGAATTTCCCTCTGTAGGATCAGGCTTTTGTGTTGGCAGCTGAGAAAGCCACCGACAGCTGGGGAGTTATTTTCTCCTTCAGTCACAGGATGATGGAGATAATCTAGGATGGGAAGTGTGGGGGAGAGGAGGAGGAGACAAGTGCTCGCTGCTCCGAGCAGAATTGGGCAAGATGGCTCATAGATCTTCCTTTCGTGGAGATCAGATGCCGAAATAACTCATGACTCTACCCCTTACATCCGATGAGAAACAACTGGATCATATTTTTGTCGATGTCAGATGCTTTGAGGGGTCAAAAAGAAGGATCAGGTTTTAAATCAGCCTTATTATTTTTCTCAAGATCATGACAACATACTTAATCCAGATTGCATTGTTTCAAAAAACAAACCAATACAAACAAACCTGAAGAATGCATGAAAATCAATAGAACGCTATTTTCCAAGTGTGAGATCTGGCCAGGAAAATTATTTGAAGTTAATCCTTCCTGTGTTGTTGACGAGGAGTGGACTAAAACAGGCAGAAACTTGGACATCTACAGTCGTACATTGTAAAAAGTTTTCAGGGGCACCTGGGAGGCTCAGCCGGTTAACCGTCTGCCTTGGGCTCCGGTCACGTTCTCAGGGTCCTAGGATCGGAGCCGCTTTGCTGGCTCCCTACTCAGCAGGGAGTCTGCTTCCTCCTCCGCCTCTCTCCCCTCCCCCACCCTGCCCCACTCACGCTCACTCTCTCTCAAATAAATCAATAAAATCTTTAAAAATAAATAAATAAATAAATAAATAAATAAATAAATAAATAAATAAATAAAAGCTTTCAGGTGCCCTGACTAGGAATATACCTCCTTGGAAGGAAAGTTATTGTTTTGGAATTTTCCACTTGCCAACTTGGAGATTCCATGAGATTGTGGGTCAACCCACTCTTTATTTTGTAGGTATTAAACATATTTGTATTTCATACACACTAAATATGCATTACATATACATCACATTAAATTCATAAGGACCACTGATTATTATTTTCTTGTTTAAAATTATTTTGAACAAGGAAAGTTTCTTCTAGACAATGCACACTTTCCAGATTGTTCCTTTCGTGTTGGGCGCTGCAGTTCGCAGTCCAACCATATCTAGCGAGAGCCCTCCACGTGCCAGGTGGATGGATAATGTAGCAATCCTTTTACTTAAAAGGGGGTTGTTAATTTTGGCTAAGTTCTAACTAGACTTCTCCAGACGCCCATTTTTCTTCCTTTGCCACCACTAGCCGCCCTATCATGTAGCTAAATAGTGTAAGTACTTACTTCTTCCATAATTAAATGAGAGGCAGGAATATGCCACTTAACAAACAAAATCTTATTTTAAAAACTGAAATCTAATTCTCTATTGTAGCTATGCATTATGGCTTTGCTTTTAACTTCAAACTGCAACATATATCACATAGAGGTTATGAAAAGAAATGAAAAAAATACAAAAATACTTGCATATTGTGTTAGGATGGTGTGATTATTTTTATTTATCCTCTATTTTCATTATTTTAAGATACGACGTCAAAAGGAAGAATGAATAAGCTTGCCTTCTTACTAATAAACTCTCACCTAACCATTGGCTTCTGGCAATTTCACCTTCTCAAACCTTCTTTACTCAGAGTATAAAGTTAAATACCATATTGCACTTTTTTCCTACTCACTCTGGGTTCAAATGGGCCTCTGGATCTCTTAAGTTCTCTTGGGTAATCTCTCTCCCTTAGGCTGTCTCTAGACTTTTTAATCGGGCTTTTCTCTTATTCTGTTTTCAAAGCCATTATCTTATTTCTTCATAATAATTGTAATTAAAAAAATACACTAAGCACTTTTTGCTAAAGTTTGGTTGTTGGTTTTTTTTTTCCCCACACTATTGTGGACAAACTTGTCAATTTCTCTGAGCTCTGACTTTAGGTCCGGATTTGTGTCAGTAAGCAGATCAATGAACTTGTGTACTGACCACTGACCGCACAGCCCTTGGTTAGGGCCATTGTGCATAGCGGCGCAGGTGTGCCCAGCACGAGGGTAACTGGGTAACAGGTAAATAGAGGTTGTTAACACATGCCAAGAGGAAGAGGATATGGGCAGCCTTTTCCTTAGCATTGCATAATGATACAAAAATAAATTTGAGATAGGTATGGTTCTGCTTTTAGGCATTTAAATACAGTTAGAGAAAACTTGGAAAGTAGACAGCAGAAAAAATATTTAAGAGGGAAATTTCTTTCTAATTTAATGAATAAACTACATATTTCAAAGGTATTCAATGAAGGAAGAGATTAATATGGACTGGAGGGTTTAGGAATAGCTCCAACGAGTCAGTGGAATATAAAAAGAATCCTTAGGTTTAAGACCAGCAGTCTTCTCTATTTCTAGTTACATAAAATTTTCATGCAGGGACATCTTATCCACAAAGTGGGTTATTAGAGGCATGCCCTGTGGTTGCAGTGGTGTCTACCAGCCCCCTTCACCTTCTCAAATGCCTCTCAACCTCACCCATGCCGCCTCATTGCCTGGGATTAGTCAATTATCCTTTTGAGTTAAGGTAGGACCATCACAAGATGCTCTTTAAAAAAAGAAGTTATTCCCAAAAGGTTAAACCTACCAAAAACGATCTGCCTGGATGATTCTGCTAAGTGAAGCTGCTTTGGGCCTGGGCTCTGGAGAGAACCAGAACCTGTGTTCACCTGACATTGAGATGTTGGCTTTGCTGTGGGACTCGGATAGCAAAGGCGGGGAGGAACCATTTGTCTCACTTTTACGCTTTTGTAAATCACTGATATTTTGACCAATGTTTAGACACTGATCTGAATTTTTTTCAGAGCTGACTCTAAAAAAATATGATAAAAGCTATGGATCATCTTCTCAGATAAATGCAGAAACCTAAAACATTACATCTTGTTCACGGAGCTCACAGATTCCTGAAGCCTGTCTAGAGATCCCAGGTTAAAAATCTCTGTTCACTGAACATATAACAAGGGTCATTTTGGGTGTCTGTGGCACTAGGGAAACTGATACTGTTCACCTTCACTTTCTTCTATTTATAGTTCATCGCTCGACTTCGTGTTCACCCTTCCCTCACCCCCGCATTTGTGGGTGGACAGACCATCAAAATAATAACTAAGAATCCTCACATTGGAAAAAAGATGGCTGGGTGTGGTTAATGGTGGAGGGGAAGGTGGCTTGGAGGTGATGTCCCCAAGGCTATGTGATGTGGCCAGCTCTGCCATACTCAGTATCTGCTGGATCAAAGCCAAGCTCAGTCTAACTCTTCCATGTCAGAGAAAATCAGACCATGTAGCATAGCCATCAAAGAGTTCTCTCTCTTTCATAGATGCTGGGTCAGGACATAGGTGGGTAGATAAGTGAGAAATCCTTACTAAGGATCTCTACATGGCAAAAGATTGGAATATTTAAAATTTGTTTCCAGGGTCTTTTACTTCTCTGGCACAAGCTTCCAATGCTCCAATGGAAAGACAGAAGGTCAGGATGACAGAGTTGAGCTACCCTGGTTTCCTCTTTGAGAAGAAAGAATAAAGAATCCATTCATCCAAAGCAGTCGATGACTCACTGTTACCTCTGCCACAGAAACGGGGCGACATTTAACTTATATAATTTATCTTTGTCCGTATCTCATGAACGCAAGGGAGTATTACTCACCTACCCCTTTCTCTGCACAGCTCACTCTGTGATACTATGAAGTTCCATCATTTCCTTAGTCGGGTTTATTTATTCCTGATACATCAGCTCAGTGGAAGCAGGATATCAGGTTTTTTTGTTTTTTTTTAAAGATTTTATTTATTTATTTGACAGAGAGACAGCCAGCGAGAGAGGGAACACAAGCAGGGGGAGTGGGAGAGGAAGAAGCAGGCTCATATCAGAGGAGCCTGATGTGGGGCTCGATCCCATAACGCCGGGATCACACCCTGAGCCGAAGGCAGACGCTTAACGACTGCACTACCCAGGCACCCCGCAGGATATCAGTTTTATTCCTAGATATTCTTGATGATGCATAAACATTAATTTCTATCACAACTGTACAGATGTCTACTCTTGCAGTAAGCATTTGTGTTATTATCCACTGTTACTTTTCTTTTTTAAGTTTATTTATTTAGTTAGTTAGTTAGAAATCTCTATGCCCAACGTGGGGCTCAAACTCAGAACCCTGAGGTCAAGGGTTGCAGGCTTTTCTGACTAAACCAGCCAGGCACCTCCCCATGGGTAGTTTTCCATTCATCTATTTGTTCCTATTTATTCACGTAAAGCATAGTGGTTAAGTGCACAAGGTAAAGCCAGACTGCTGGATCCAAAATCCCACTACCAATGTTCCTCTCTGATCCTGAACAAATGGCCAAAGCTCTCTGCGCTTGGTTCTTTATTTATAAAGTGCAGATAAGAACAGCACCCACTTCACAAGGCTGGGGAGTTAGTCCGCATAAAATGCTGAGAACAGAGCTTGGCCCGTGGTAGGTGGTCAGAGTTAGCCATGATGGTTACCCTCTGTTTGCATAGAGCGTTGCATTCTTAGCACCCACAATGTGTGAATCAACCCCTGGTAAAATTGCCATTGATAGCTTTCAACTTGGGAGTTATTAAAATACAAACTCGCAGGGTACCCTGGTTATGTGGTCTTCAGAACTTCTGAGTTCTGAGAAGTCAGGTGTTGGGAGGCAACCTTCAAAATCCTTTCCTTTTCACGGACCGAGAAAAGCTCCCCAAAAGAACATGGTGTTCACTGGATGCTTTCCATTTGCCAGTCAGGGTAAGGAGAGGAAGGCAAAATAAGCATGGGGGCAACAATCTGGTCCCAGCGGTCTCGGTCTCAGCAGCCACGTGGGTGGCGTGGGGCTCGCAGAGACCTGGGGCCCTAGCATAACTTCACAAAGGGCCCACCTGGAATCCAGACACCCATTCTCTCTCGTGCACCAGCATGGACGCAGCTCAGGAAAGAGGGTCTCTCTGGGTTCATTTGTTTCCATCCACAACACCACTTTAGGGGAGACTTTTTATCAAATTCACAGATGGTTAGCCTCCTACATGTCAGACTGACACGCAGGTACATTTGGACCTGGGGAGTGGATTCTAGGAGAGGAGCATGGAAGTCTGGATTCTGCCTGGTATTTTATGAGCTTTATAGACCATGCATTTTGAGATTCTGAGTCACTTGCTCACCATCGAGATTCTAGCAAATCCCTTCACTTAAAATAATTAATTTAAAAGTTTGACACCATATACAGAAAGGCAGAACAGTACAATCATTCTAACAATGGGCCCCTCCGCTTAGCCATGCGTCTACCATGTTATCAGCTTTCAGATACAGACATGGCCGGTGACAACAGGAGTGTTTATCCTGGGGACAAATCCAATGGAGAGGAGGAAGCTCAGACACAAGAGTACAGAGCCCAAAGTGGAATAAGAAAAGAATATTATTAGCTTTGGCAAGGAAGGGGAAGTTAATTCAAATGAAATTAATGAGCAGAGAAGAGGAGAGGAGAAATTTGGGGGCAGAAGGGAGAAAAGTGGTTGGCATAGAAGCTAACATGGCACCAGCCTCTTCCTAGAGCAGATAATGAGATCATCGGCTAAGGACAACTGCAGGTTTGGGTTGGAATCTTAAGAAGGACTGAAAAGATTTAGAAGAGCCTAGCTCCCATCCTCTTTTTTCCAATTCCACAACCTTCAGAACAATTCCTGTAAAGGAAAAATGTGTCAGCAAATATGTACGCAATGACCTTTCTGTGTCAGCTTTGGGGACACAGCCTTAAACCTTGAACAGACATGATCCTTGCTTTCCTGGAACTTTCTGGTCTAATTGGAAACTAGGGACAGCAAATATTAGGGGGTTGTTTAGGAAGATGAGTTCACGGGGGTTTAGCCCCATTGCGGAATCCGTCAGCAGACATATGCTCTGTTAGGTGAAATTAGTTCTAGGAAGAATTTAGGCAACAGGTTAAGGCTCATTTACTTTTCCTTCCAAATTAGTGAATTACGTCTTAGAGGATTTCCCTGCCTCTTATCTCTTTCTAATCCTAGATGACACTACCAAATTTACCACTATCATGGCTCAGCTCCAAATCTGTGAATAGTTCCCCGATGCCTGCCCCTTGGGGGTCAATCATCTTAGGTTAAGACTGAAAGCCCCCACCACCGAGAATCTATCCTTCCTCCTCTATCTGACTCCTGCAACTCTCCATCCCACCTAAGGTCACGGCCTGTCCTTCAGACCTGTCCTGTCCTTTATCACCTCTTCACTTTTGTCCCTGCTCTTCCTTTCATCGTGACTGTCTTCCCCGGACCCTTCACTTTTATTGTTTTATTTCTGCTTGGAAAGTTCCACTCTCACTTCCACCAGGATGTAATCTCTGATCCCAGGACTAGAAGCAACCTCACTCTCTTCTACAGGACCACAGACCTTCCACCATGTTTCTTTTGGGACTTTTTTTTTTAATAGTCTTCTTTACACTGTGGTTATTTTTATACTCTCTTCTTCCTACTCTTTTATAAACCTAAGGACAGGATTTGTGCCTTATTCACTTTTATACTCCATAATACTTTATACTCCAAGGCAAAATATACTCAGCTAAAGGAACTGCTCTGTGAGTATTTGTTGATGTTAATGTTAGGGGGGGGAAGGTCATACTAGACGGGAACCTTGGATGTTTCCTGTAAACTTGCACAGCCTGGTTCTTATGGATATATGACTTTTTACATTCTTGGTAAATAAATGTTCTAAATACATATATACTTCGTCCATCTACTCATTCCTTTATTCATTACTCAGTAGAAATGTATTAGATAACTACCAAATGCAAGGCATGGGTGTGATAGGGATCCCGTTGGCTCTCTGCTAAATGCAGGACCTCCACCTATTTATCAATGCTTACGCCATTTTCTTTCTCTTCTTTTCAGACAAAGGGGACCAATGAGGCATCCCCTTGTTGGCTAAATGCAATGTGTAATAGCAATGACTTTCATGTAAGTTGTGACTATTGGGTCAGAATAAGCCTGGTAAGGCACAGAACCCATTAGCTTTTTAGACATTCATCGTCTTATTTGTTTGAAAATTTTGCTCTAAGAAGTATCAATTACCATCCCCCACTTCTCTCCTCTGTAATTATTTTCCTGGCATTTATTCAATGAAGAGTTTCAAGTCCACTTTCTCAGATTGAAATAAATGATGAAAATTGAAAATCAATGTTTTCCTTCTACTCATGTTAACAAAACAGTAAAAAGCCTCTAATTTTATAATTATAATCACTTATTTATAAAGGGGAAATGGCCACAAACAGACATTAGAGTGCTTTGGGATAGGTTTGTTTTTAAATAATTGGGCATTTAGTCTCTTTTAAAAATGCCGTATGTAAGACACATTTTAAAAATCATTAGAAAATGTTCTTATAAGATCTGAAAGCTGCTGAGCTTGATGCCTAGCTAATGCGTTAGATGTCCGCCTCCCTCTCCCTCCAGGGCCCTTCTTCGCATATTGGGGTCGGGGGACACACAGGCCCGGCTCTTGCTTCCTAAGGACCCATCATGTCTCTGCGAAGTCTTTGAGGAGCCAACCTATCCGTGGCTCTTTCAGCCAGGAGTCTGCCGGATCTTTCCAGACTTCTTTGCAAGGCTGCCTGATGCGGTGAATTCATTTCTTTCATAGCAGGGCGCCTGGCAGGCTTGCTCCCCCTTCCCCTGCCGTCCCCGCGTCCCAGTCTTGTCTCCCACGGCCCATCTGCCCCTCCGTTCCTCCAGCCCCCTCTCCTCTCTGCTCCCCTTTATTTCCACTCGGCACCCGCGGGGCTTTGCCCTCCCTCCCCCCCTCTCCCCCTCAGCTCGTCTGTATTTGGAGCTCCCGGAAGCCGCCGGCGACTCTCCCCTGGAGCAGCGTGACTGACACCGGCTCCGACTCGAGGGGGAGGAGGGAGCGGGAGGAGGGTGCGAGTGGCCGGACTCGGATTTGCGGCGCCGGGGACCGGACCCCGGGCTCCCCAGCAGGTAAGCGGGCGCTGCNTTCCCCGCTGCGGGCGCCCCGGGCCGGCGCGGGGAAGCGGGCGGCGCGCAGGAGCCGGCCGGGGCCTAGCCTCCCCGCGCTGCCGCCCCAGGCCCGTCTTAACTTTGGGGGTTCTCGCCCGCCGGGCTCCAAGCCTCCCCACCCCACGGGGCTGCGTAGCGGGGGGAGAGGGGGAGGGCTGCGACTGGGCCGGATCCGACCACAGCACCTCGCTTGGAAAGTGCTGGAAAGAAACGGACCTGGCTTCTCTGCAGAACCTGACTAGAGGCAATGAGTCACTTTGAAAAAATGCAAAGGCAACTGAGGCAGTGAGGGACAGCCCGAAATAGGGCCTCTCACACAGCTGGGTCCCTGACTGCTTTGGGTGGAAGGCTGTCCGCGCAAGTAGCTGAGTTATCATCACTTTCTGGGCTCATAATTGCATGTGCAGATGGCCTTGCTTTTATTCCCATCGGAGTGGTGTCAGGCATCGCAAACAGGCTGCAAGTTTTAGCAACATTTGAATTGATGCCTTCTGTAAATTGAGTAAATATGGGTGATTGCGTTTAGGATATGGGGCTAGGGTTGGGTCCACAGGGCCAAAGGGGAGATTGAACATTTAGCAAAGCATCAAGAACCTTTGGTTCAGTAAGTCTGGCAAATGCAGAAGCCTATGGGACTCAGGCACCATAGTTTACAGAATTGTTTGCAGGTACTATTTCTTTACTGCGTATATAGATTTCTTTTAATTTAAGGAACGTGCCTTAGAATTTTTGGTAAAATAGCTGAGCTCACTTAATGTAAGATTATGACAGTGGAGTGATATTTGGGGAAATTGTTCTTATAATTACTAGAGTCTAATTAGACTATAAGCCTCTTGAGGGCAAGGGTGGGGTTTTTGCATCTTCTTTCAGCCCCCAACAGTATTTGACTTACAACGTGTAATGAGCAGGGAGTAAAAGCTTTTTAAAGTGATTCATTCAATAGCTTGACTGTGGCTAGATCATGACTTTTTTTTTTTTAAGATTTTATTTATTTATTTATTTATTTATTTATTTGACAGAGAGAGAGAGACAGCGAGAGTGGGAACACAAGCAAGGGGAGTGTGAGAGGGAGAAGCAGGCTTCCCCCCCCCCAGCAGGGAACCCAACACAGGGCTGGATCCCAGGACCCTGGAATCATGACCCGAGCTGAAGGCAGATGCTTAACGGTTAAGCCACCCAGGCACCTGCTAGATCATGAGTTCTTGAAGATAAAGTGTATTTTGCAAAGAAAGACTATTCCGTGAATTCCCATATCTAAAAATCCTTAATAAAATTAGAATCAAGGTGTCATATTTATTCAAGAGAAAAAGTAATTGAGAAATCAGGAAGGTGACCATCGAAGTGGCCGTGACTGGTAGGAAATAGGTTTTTGGTGCTTATCGTTGAAGTGGTGAAAATTGTATGAACTGCAAATTTCCGTGTCCATAAATGTCAGCCACACTTTTCCTTTGTGTGTTGTCTATGGCTGCTTTTAAGATGCAACACTAGAGTCGAGGAGCTCCTAAAGAGATCACATGGCCTGCAAAACCTACATATTTGCCCTCTAGCCCTCAGCTCAAGAAATTTGCCCAATATTACACTATATCAACAAATTTGAAGTTCATATAATTTTCACCAGTAAAGAAATATTCTTCTTGTTTTTTCAGGCATTTAAAAATGTAAAAATAATTCTTAGCTGGATAGAGGAAGGGGAGACATAAAGATAGGAGGGAAATGGGGCAGGTTTGTCCTGTTGGTAGGACTTTGCTACTTTCCTCTGCAGTGTGATAGTTTGGAGAAGAGCCTTTGAGGTGATTAATGGGCCAGATAATCCAAGCGCCTGAGTCCTATCAAGAGTCATTACATATCTTCAAAAGTAGCATTAACTTATTTGGGTATTATAGCTTTTTATTTTGTCTTGAATATCTTAAGGGACATCTTCATATATTAAGTTTTGGTTTTTGTTAATTATGTAACGCTTTATACATAAAAATAATATGCTAAGTATATGTAAGCTATAGCCATTATGTTCAAATGGCCACCATCACTGCATTAAAAACTAGGGTTTAAGAACCAGATACTTGTGAAAAGATGACCTACAGAATGGGAGAAAATACTTTAGAATTATGTATCTGATAAGGGGCTTGTATCCAAAATATATAAAGAGCTCTTACAACTCAATAATAAAAAGATGAATAACCCAATATAAAAATTGTCAAAGGATCTGAATAGACATTTCTCCAAAGAAGATAGCCAATAAGTAATGAAAAGATGCTCAACGCTATTATTCATCAAAGAAGTGCAAATCAAGCCACACTGAGATACCGCTTCACACCCACTAGGATGGCTAGAATAAAGAAATCGTGTGGTAAGTGTTGGTGAGGCTGTGGAGGAACAGGAACTCTTACTCGGTGGTGGTGGAATGTCCAATGGTGCAGCTGCTTTGGAAAACAGTTTGGCAATTCCTCGAAAGTTAAACACTGAGTTACCATATGATAGAGCATTTTCACGCATGGTATACATATCCAAGAGAAGTGAAAGTATATGTCTGCACAAAAACCTACACATGAATATTTATACCAGCACCATTCGTAATAGCTAAAAGGCGGAAATAACTCAAATGTCCATCGACTGATGAATGGATACATATAATGTGGTCTGTCCATAGAATGGGATAGTAGTTAGCCGTAAAAAGAAATGAAGTACTGGTCCATGCTAAGACATGTATGAACCATTATTCTGAGTGAAAGAAGTGAGTCACAGTAGACCACAAATTGTTTAATTCTGCTCCTATGAAAATGTACAAAACAGTGCAATTTATAGAGACAGGAAGTAGCTTAATGGATGCTTAGGGCTGGAGTTTGAGGGCAGGGAGGTGATAGTTACAGGCTACAGGGTTTTTCTTTGAGCTGGTGAAAATGTTCTAGGTTTGACTGTGGTGGTAATTGCACGTATCATTGAACTGTACACTTCAAATGGGTGAATTATCTCCTACGTGTTGTATCTCAATAACACTGTTGAAGAGAATACACAGAAACCGGGGGGGGGGGGAACTGTTGCATATTGTGCTCTTCTCCTGGGCTCTTCTCCATGTCCCTCCAACTCTGAATTTTGTGTCAATCAATCTCTGGTTTTATTGTAAAACTATTTTAGGACATATGTATGTATTCCTAAACAATGGACTGTTTAGGTTTTCTTGGTTTTTGACTTATAAAAGGGTTGTATATAATTTTCTCACTTAAAAAACCCTCAACATTAAGTTTTTAAGACTTGTTCCTATCGTTGCAGGTGGCTGCATAGCCCTAGTTGGCAAATATTCCCCAATGTATTTCTCCATTCTCTTATTGGTGGGCATTTGGGTTGGTTCCCGTGTTTTGCTGTTATGAGGCATGCTGCTGTGAAGACTTTTTTCCCGTGTGTCTCTTCTGTGTGAATATGACTGTATCATATATTTTAATGACAAAAAGAAAAGAAAAAGTTGATTCTTTTTCTGGCTTACACATTAATGGTGTATCTCCAGCTTTTTCATTGCCCCCAAACCAAGTGAATAGAACTGAGATCCTATATTCTCATTCCATTAAGATTCTAATTGCAATATCTATTATGTGATGTTCCCAGAAGTGTGGAAAAACATGAATCTAAAACTCTACAGCTGAATTTCACAGCAAGACCACATACTCCAAGAGCGTCTTCATTCCCTTTTGTCACTTGGGTTAAGGATGGGACAGAAAACCATTTTATTAAGTCAGAGGGACATGACTTTCTGCAAGGTCCATAAGTGGTTTCTAAACCTTGCTCACATTTTCCTTGTATGTTTATCCTTGCTGGGCTGGCCAGTATTTCTGACATGACTTAGTTTGGTTATTCTGGTAACAACGAGCCAATTGGAAGCCTGGCGTTTTAGCCTTGGGCACTTTCTAAGCCTGCCCTGACTCAGGCTATGAGCTTTTGGATTTCATCCTGGGTATTTCTTCTTGTATTTAGGAAGAAAGGAAGCACCGTAAGGTCAGAGCAGGCTATTATAAGGGATTTTCTAAGGTTTTTTTTGTTTTAATTATGGTAAAATATACAACATAAAATTTACCGTTTTAATCATTTTTAAGTGTACAGTTCAGCGGCATTCAGTACATTCGCAAAGTTGTATGACCATTACCACCATCCATCTCCAGAACTTTTTAATTACCTCAGACTGGAACTCAGTCCCCATCGGATGATAACCCCCCATTCCTCCCTCCCCAGGCCCTGGCACCCACCATTCCACTTTCTGTCTGTAGGGATTTGCCTGTTCTCAGGGCCTCATGTCCATGAAATCACACAATATTTGTCTTTTTACATGAGGTTTTATATCAGGGGAATTTCATATTGTTCTGTTTTTCTTAAGTAGACCCTTTTCTCACTTATGGAAAACATCTTTTACTGAGCAGTTATGTAAAGAGAGCGGTTTCCTTTTCAGGATACAGCCCTATATAGGAATGGACAGAGCAAGTGTTCTAAAGCCGGAGGAAGAAGTTCTGATTATTATGGATTAATAATAATAATAATTTCACCTGACCTTTCTCATTAATTAGACATCTAATAATCCTGGCTTCTCATTGACCACTTAACCAACTGGAGAAGGTGCGGTAGTCCCAAGAAAAAACCTCACATCTATCTAATGAAAGGAGAAATTAGGTAACCTTGAGGTTCCTGTAGTTCTCAGCTTCTCAAAATTTAAAGGCCATTCTACAATATACAAGTCTGATCTAAAATCATTCTAGTTTTGATAGGGTATTAAAGAGCAGGAAAAGGGCGCCTGGGTGGCTCAGTTGGTTGAACGTGCCTGCCTTCAGCTCAGGTCATGATCTCAGGGTCCTGGGATCAAGCCCTGTGTCGGGCACCCTGCTAGGCGGGGAGTCTGCTACTCCCTCTCCCTCTGCTGCTCCCCCCTCCTTGTGCTCTCTCTCTCTCGAGTAAATAAATAAAATCTTAAAAAAAAAAAAAGAGCAGGTGGGTTCTGGGAGTCTGGAAATTAATGTCAGGTGGTCTCCAGGGTAGTATTGAAGAGGGGAGTGGTGCCTAGAGAAGCTAGATGCTGGAGACTGCAGAGACAAGCCTTGTAATAGTACCTAGGAGACATTGGTTGTCTTGTGTCTATATTTGTACACACTCTAATGTGAAAATAACCCTTATTACTTTGTATCAGTCCATGTGGAAATCCAGAGAAACTCTGGGATCCTTTGATTATTTCTTCATTCCCTTATGTCGGATGACTGCTGTATGTCCAGCACAGTGAAAGTCCCTGGGGATGCAAAGAGGAATATCAGTGAAGGAAGAGACGAGGAACAGGAGGTGCTCCAAGTTGTGCGTGTAGGTATCAAGGGATCTGCTAAGGTTGTAGTCACCATTAGCTCCAACCTGTTTCTATTTAATTTTATTCAGAGAAGAATCACTGGATTTTTTTTTAAAGATTTTTGAATTTATTTTAGAGAGAGAGAGCACAAGCGAGTGCAGGGAGGGGCAGAGTGAGAGAGAGAGAGAGAGAGAGAGAGAGAAACTTTAGCAGACCCCGTGCTCAACATAGAGGCTGACGTGGGGCTCGACCTCACAACCCTTAGATCGTGACCTGAGCCAAAACAAGAGTCAGACGCTTAACCAACCTTGCCCTTCTGGTGCCTCCGGAATCACTGGGTTTTTATGAGATAAATTGATTATTTTACTCTAAGGCAATAAGAAGCAGTCAAAATGGACCACACTGAGAAAACCAGTCAATTGGATTTTCCAGAACCAGGCGCAATAGGCTTCTAGCAGTGAAAGCATTTTTACTCTGATGATAGTCTGGTGTGTCGTGGAGGCTGTCTGTTCTTTGCATTCTCAGGTTAGAAGCCCAGAGTGTGTAGGTAAGAAATTGGTGAGGTGTGAGGGTGGTCTTTTCATGTACTGAGCACGGTCTGGGGCTTGTGCTCACGCCTGTCCAGTTGCAGGTCTCGCTGATATCCGGCCTCGCGAGTAGATTGATGGGGAAGAGTCCATCCAGTTGGTTGCTTGGCGTTCGGTAGACCACACACAGTTTCTCCTGGTACCATCTTCCAGCATGCTGGAAGCTATGGCTGGAGATTTTCAGGAGTCCAATGCAGGTTCACAAGTATTTAGCCAAAATTTTTAAAGTTGTGATTCTGATTCCTCCTTCTTTTCCATTGCTGCTTCTCTGTTTCTCAGTGCTCTCGTGGTGCGCTCTGCGGTTCACAGTTCCCTCTGTGGACGGCCCTCCAGCCCCCCTTCTTCCGC
The DNA here is from genome assembly GCF_002007445.2 of Ailuropoda melanoleuca. Lineage (NCBI taxonomy): Eukaryota > Metazoa > Chordata > Mammalia > Carnivora > Ursidae > Ailuropoda > Ailuropoda melanoleuca. The sequence goes on along the minus strand of NC_048222.1, from coordinate 9,587,358 downwards.
CCTGCTTTAGAACCGCCTCTCCCTTCGTCTCCTCCCTCAGTGTCTCTGCTGAATGCAAGGTGGACGATGATCTAATGAAAGTTCTCCAGTCACTGAAAACTTTGAAAAAGAGGTTCGCTCACACCGATGAGTCTAGGTAGGCTAGAATTAGGGGTGGAACTCATTTGTGTGCTTCTTACTTTAGGCCAACAATCTTCAAACTGTGTACTTTAACTGTATTCAAAGACTTTCCCCAAGGTACATGCACACAGGTGTTTTGAGAAAGTAAATTTCCAAGTCCTCCTCCCCCCTGTGTCCTTTTTGCAGAGACCAGTCTTCTTGAGAGCAGGCATGCCACAGAGATTCTGGCCTCTCTCCCACCTTCTTTTCCATAAGCACCTTTCTCTCCTTTTACCTAAGAAAAACCTGTATCTCTAATCCATCTTCCTAATTCATTTTGCTAAAAAGGCCTCTTTCTAACCCATTTTTTTTACTAAACTGCACTGTCCAAGGATATCAACATCTAGGGAGTGGGGAAGGCAGAAAAGGGGGGACATTTCAGAATATCAGCTTTAGGGGTGAGAAAGTGAATGATTCCAATGCCCGGACACCTCAAATTACGTGTTTTCTAAATCTCTGTTAAAACACACACACACACACACACACACACACACACTGAAAATCAATCTAATCAAATTGTAAACTGATATTAAAGGACATATTTAGAAAGGGATGAAATTAGGACTCTCATACAAATGAAAAATGAATATTTTTTAAGATTTTATTTATTTATTAGAGAGAGAGCACAAGCAGGGGAAGGGGCAGAGGGAGAGGAAGAAACAGACTCCCCGCTGAGCAGGACCCTGGACCCTGGTCCCAGGACCCTGAGATCACGACCTGAGCAGAAGGCGGATGCTTAACTGACTGAGCCACCCAGGCGCCTCCAAATGAACATTTTTAAACATGCTTAAAAATGAGAGAGCTGGAAAGGTCTACAGTCAGTTCAAAGAAAACCATTGATAGGAAGGTTGAAATGAATTTGCCTAATTGGTATTAAAGTGGCTTGTTCCACGGCGGGAGAGGAAAGTCAATCGAATGTCTACATGATAAAACTTACGTGCTTATAGACAATAATTACCTGCTTTCTGATCAGTTTTCTACACGTTAGCTGCTCTGTCTCCCGAGTTGTAAATGTCCCAGATGGGTGAGTAGGTGAGGGTTCTGACTAATCAGTGTTCCCGGTTTCTCCTTACACTGATGATGCAAATAATTGGTGATATTTCTTCACCGTGTGATGTTTAGTATACCCAGGATTTCGAAGAATGGAGTGACATTTCTATCACAAAGTGCCACCCATTCCCATCTTCTCATGTATGTGAACATAATTTCCCAGCATTTACCCCGATAAAAACAAAAATTGAGAAATTCATGTTTAACCTTGACTCATTCTAGTAATAAATATACTCATCCGTACATGCGTGGAAAAAATTGAAAAATGAAAGTGCTCAAGAGAGGGTTTTCCAGTAAAAATTACTTTTTATGTACGTTTAGTAATTATTTGCTAACATTTGTAGTATTTGTGTTGTTTTGATAAGTGGTATTCAAAGTTACGGTGGTAACAATCAGAAGAGCATTTTTTTTTGGCCATTGAATTTAAATTTAAGTTTATAAACATAGTTTTGATGCAGAAAAGTATGATAGAGTAATGAATAAAAGACATTAAGGCATAAAACAAATAAAACTAGGATACATTTCCATAGGGCAAGAAGAATGGAAACGTTAAGTTTGAGGAGAAAATGTAATTATGTAAAATTTGTAACTATCAAAAAGCAGCCTGTTCCTGTATTTTTTGAAATGAGTATGAATTTCAGTGGATGAGAATGAGAAATAATTTTATTTTTCTGCATTAGTATTAACAATGCTACCGGTTATATTCTTTGCAGCCATTCACATTTCGTTGAGATTTTTCACATGTCAGTCAAAAATGGGCAGGAGGGTTTTACAAAATGCTTTCTGGATATTTACAAGTGAAAATTTGGAAATCCCTTTTGTAGCTTATCCTTCCTCTGTTTTTGGACCAAAAATCAAGGGTCAGTAATATGGCAAACCCTTTCTGCACGTTTAGTGTTGGTGAAGGAACCAATTTGTTGATTGACAGAGTCCTAGTAACTCCTGGTTCTGCTAGATTTAGGGAAGACGTTTCAGAACTAAAGATCTTGATGCTCGTGACATCTCTCAAAAGGGAATGATAGCCCATCAGATTTTCTTTCTTTTTAAGCAGTTACATCTTCACTTTACTCATCTTTCTCGATCTCCCCTTTGGAGGCACTCACTGTAAATTGTGTGTGTGTGAGTGTCTGTGTATAATAACCAGACAGATAGCACTGTGTGGATCTGTCAATGTGCAGCCTTCATCAAGTTTGGGAAATGTGTGCCCATTATTTCTTCAGGTATATTTCCCACCTCAGTCTCGTTGTCCTTTCCTGGGATCCCAGAGGACATTAATATTAAACCTTTTAATATTGTCCCACAGGCCTCTTAAGCTCTGTTCGTTTTTTCTTTCAATTCCTTTTCTCTCTGTTCTTCAGATTGGATAATATCCATACCCCCAAGTACACAGTGACTTCCCTTGGCTGTTGGGCTCATCCAGTGTGTTCTTTGCATTGTATTTTTCAGCTCTAAAATACTCACTTGTTTCTTTTTTTATATAGGTTCTGTGCCTCTGCTGAGAATTTCTGTCTTCCCATTCATCTTAAGGGGGTTTGCCTTTATCTCCAGGAGCATAGTTGAAACAGGTCCTAGAAATCTGTCTGTTAATTCCAACACCTGTGTCATTGAAGGGTTGCCATTTGTGGATTGTCTCTTCTCTTGAGAATTGATCACATTTCCCCAGTCCTTTGCATGTCAGGTATTTTGGGGTTGAATTCTGGGCATTTTGGGTATTGTATTGTGAGACTCTGGGTCCTTTTGAAATGTGTGTGTGTGTGTGTGTGTGTGTGTGTGTGTGTGTGTATTTGCTTCGTTTTGTTTACCAGGCAGTCAGCCCAGTTCTGTCTTGCATTCTGTGGGCAGTGGTTCCGACGTCAGTGCAGTTTTAAAAACCTTTGCTGTGCAGCTTTGGGTCCCGTGGAAGTGCTGTTTAGGGCTTAGTCCGGGAATTGAGCGGTGGCTTCTGCTGCAGCTCAGATCTCAAAGCCTTTGGCCCCATCCCACGCCTGCGCAGCTCCAGGGCGAGACTGGGGCTTGTGCTGGTTCATGCACGGATCAAGGGATCCCCTTCTCCAGCTCCGTCTTCTCTGGGATTTCTCTCACACGGTCCTGCCCCCAAGAGCCTTTGCCCCCCGCCTAGGCTTCCAGCCAGAAAGATTGGGTTTCTCTTGTAGTTTTAGCTGCTCATACTGCCGTGGTAAAGATAGTTACCCAAGACCAGGGCCATCCTCAGGGTTGAGCAGGGAGAAGAAAGGAGGAGGAAAGCACTCATAAGGATTCTCTCCATGCCCTGGATTACAGGGCCCTCTTTCCCCTCCTCTTTCTATACATCTTTCCATTACAGGGTCTCCTTTCCAGGTCTTCTGGCCAAGAAGAGGGTTCTTTCGGAGATTTTGTTGCCTGATTCCCCTGCCTAGTTCCAACTTTGGGTCAATCCTGGAGACAAAAGAGAAAACAACCCCAGAAGCACATTCCCAAATAAGTCTCCTTTTCAGGTTTTCATTGCTTTCCTCAGTTCACACCCGCTCTCACTGATCTTTCCGAGTCAGGGAGCTGCTCTTTGAGTGTTGAAGGCAGTTGAGAGAGAGGCTGGAGTGGGCAATTCTCTCTTGACCGACACGGTAGTTTCCCTCCTCCTTTTGATGCATTCCCGTGGTCCCCACACCCCACCATCTCTTCGTTCTGCATCGTCCTCTTTCTCTGCATCCCCTTTGCTTTGACCTTCCTGGTCCAAAGAGAAAAAAAAAAAAAAGAAGAAGAAGAACCTGCAATCTTTGGTGGCCCACAGCTCTATTTGAAAACACCAAATTTGTTACAAGTAATAAATCAAAGTCAAGTATAAAAGTAGACCCCGGGGCTGGAGACACGTGAAGAAGCAGAAGGGGGTTGGGGCCAAATTCATCACCTGGCTCTTCTAAGTCAAATGATCACCCTCACTTACTTGTTACAAATGTCCATGCACAAAACTGGCCCAGTTCTTGAGAACTGATCCTTGGGGGGTTTCCTTTGAAGAGAGTTGCGGAATCTTTTCTTCAACCATCTATAAATCTTTCAATGAATGCCAGTAAGTTTTGAGATCAGAAGGAATTTCAGCAAAGCTTCTGGTCTTCATTACTCGTGAGAGGCATGGTATTCTTAACACCGACACGACAGGGTTTAGGGAAGTGAGATATTTTTAGTCGGGTTGTGAGAAATAACTGACCGTGTGAAATGCTGTATCGCCTTTTCTGCTTTCAGTCATTAAGGGTCTCTGCAGTTTAGATGTGCTATGGCAGAGCCTTAGAAGTGTGGTGGGTGGGAGCTCCCCAGTCATCGTGTTTTGGGGATCCGAGCCGTGGTGACCCGTGCAATCGTGAACACACAGTGGATGCATGTCCCTGTGAGGAGTGCTGGGGAGCAGTCAGAGGTGAATTGTAACAGTGACACTCAGGCATCATTTTCTAGTTCACAAAGCTCACCTCGTCATCTCCTCTGAGCTCTCCAAAAATCCCGCGGCAATTGTTATTATTAGGTAGGTCATACTTAACAATTCCCCTCTGGGCTTTTCCCTTCCCTACTTGCAGCCGCCAGCTGTCATCCATAGGCACTTTGAACTCAGCGTCCTAAACTGAGCTCTNGCCCCCCCCCCCCCCCCCGCCCCAGGAAGGCATCTGAGACATCCTGCCTTCTCTCTTTCCCTCCCAGCCCTGCTGATCCCTGTGGTCCTGTCTCAGATCTCCGGCATTCCCAGACATTGTCAGACCTTCTCCAACCCTCTGGCACCTTGTAGTAAATCCCCACGTCTCCCTTCAGCCTTACCCGCCGCTCCTGCCAGCCACTCATCTGCTCCCCCTCCCCCGCCCCGTGTGCTCTTACATAACTTCTGGCATGTACTGAATGCTCCATAGGCGTTTTCCAGCTGTACTGCCTCCGTGCCGTGGCCAGTGCTGGGCATCGGCTCAGGATGCATTTACCTTACTTACCTCTCTTCTTCCGAATAATGCTTTGAGAAGGCAATAAAGTATCTTCATCCTTTGAGATTCGGCTTAGCGCCTAACTAAACTCTTTAAGAGCCTCCTCACTTCCCAGGGGCTCTCTTGAGTTCCCACCCTTCTCGACCCCCACCCCCGTGCGCGCATGCTCCCGCAGCATTCCTGTGCACTTCTGTTACAGGATTTCTCAAAGTGTGGCTCCTTTTACTCTGAAGGGCGCCTCTGAGAAATGCAGATCGCTGTTAACACCCAGAACAACTGAATGAGTATTGCTGAGTGCAGGGCCCAGGAATCTGCATTTTGGAACCCCGCCCCCCCTTTTCTCCCCAGCGATTCTGATGCAGTGGGAACCACTGCTCTCCTCTGCCCCCTACCCTGGACCCTACAGCTAGTTCCTGGAGCGAGGCTGTGGCCTCTCAGAGCAGTCTCTGGTTAAGGTTCATTACCACCTAGGTTTAGCTGGGAGATGAGAACAGCAGCGTTACTCAGATTTAACTGGTTTTCAACTACATCTTGTAAAGAGGAGCAGTGCCGCGGACCATTGAATAGCACAGGTTTGAACCTCGCAGGACCACTTGGTGCGGATTTTTTTCAATAAATACGGTACACTGTTGTGAATGTAGTTTTTCTTCACAATTTTCTTAAATTTTTTTTCTCTAGCTTATTTGATTATAAGAATATAGTATATAATGCAAATAGCATACAAAATATGAGTTAATTGACTGTGTTTGTTATTGGTAAGGCTTCCAGTCAACAGCAGGCTATTAGTGAAATGTTGAGGAGAGTCAAAAGTTATATGTGATTTTTGATTGCATGGTGGTGTTGGTGCCCCTAACCCCTGCGTGGTTCAAGGATCAATTGTACTTGTTTGTTTGTTTTAGAAAGCTTTATTCAGGTACAATTTTGCATACCATAAAATTCACCCATTTTAAGTGCACAATTCACTGATTATTAGTATCTTTCCGGCATTGTGCACCTGCCACCATGACCCTGTCTTAAATCATTTCCCTCACCTCAAATAGAAACTTTGTGCCTGTTTGTACTCACTTCCCATTCCTATACCAAGTCCTAGGCAACCACTAATCTATGTTCAATCTCTAGAGATTTGCTTTCTCTGGAAATTCATAGAAGTGGAATTGTACAATACCTGGTCTTCCGTGTCTGGCTCTTTCGCTTAGCATAATGTTTTCAAGGTTCATCCATGTTTTAGAATGTACCAGTACTTCTTTCCTTTTTCTTGCTGAATAATGTTCTGTTGTGTGGATACATTTTGTTTATCCCTTCATCAGCTGATGGTCATATGGGCTGTTTCCTTTCATGTGTTGGCTGTTATGAACGATGATGCCATGAACATTTGTGTACAAGTCTTCGTGTGTGTGGACATATGTTTTCACTGCTCTTGAGTATGTAACTATGAGTGGAATGGCTGGGTCATATGGCAAACGTATAGTTGACTTTTTAAGAAACTTCCAGACTGTTTCCATAGTGGCTGTACCATTTTACATTCCCACCGGAAGTGTAGGAAGGTTCTGATTTCCCCACATTCTCGCTGGCACTTGTTACCATCTGTCTTCTTGGTCATAGCATCCTAGTGGATGCGAAGTGGTATCTCATTGTGGGTTTGATTTGCATTTCCCTGATTACTATTGATATCAAGCATGTTCACATATACTAATGGCTATTTGCATATTTTCTTTGGAAAAACGTCTGTTCGAATATTTTGGCCATTTTTAAGTTGGAGTTTTTATCTTATTTTTTAGTTGTAAGAATTCTTTACATATTCTGCACATAAGCCAATACATTTATTTTATGGATGGACAGAAGGTCACTGGAAACACTTCCCAGGCTGTGGTAGCCTAGTGGGGTCTCCATGGTTCCTCTTTTCCCAGTGCCAGGATGTGGTTCTTGGGGACCTCCTAGAAACACCTTTTTTTTTTTTTTAAAGATTTTATTTATTTATTTATTTGACAGAGAGAGAGACAGCCAGTGAGAGAGGGAACACAAGCAGGGGGAGTGGGAGAGGAGAAAGTAGGCTCCCAGCAGACGAGCCTGATGCAGGGCTCGATCCCAGAATGCTGGGATCATGCCCTGAGCCGAAGGCAGATGCTTAACGACTGAGCCACCCAGGGGCCCCTAGAAACACCCCTTTGCCCTACACCTTCTCCATGGCCTAAACAAGAGCAAATGGGCAGCATGGGGACACAGGAAAGAAAGACTTCCCCAACACCATAGGCACTTAGAAAGGATCGTGGAGTGAGTTGGGGAGGGAACTTCTTTTCAGTGAAGGGTCTTTGCCTCACATTTAGCTCAGAGAGTTCACACTTCATGATAGGAGAATGAAATAGGGATCTGTCCTGGTCCCACTCAGCATTCAGACTCTAGGATTTTATGGCTCTGTCCTTACCCAGCACTACCACCCCGAGTCAGGGCGCAGAGCCAGCCTTCGAGATATACTTAGACCTCCCCCATGGCCTCTGTTCCCACTGGGCTCTTTCCTGCCGAAATGGCCCAGTTCCCTGCTGCCTGGCGTCCTGGAGTGCTGAACTGTCCCCGACAGCCAAACCGTCCATTCCTGAAGGAGATCATGGCCCCCTGAGGAATCTTTCTCATCCATCTGTGTAGCCCCAGCAGCCGGCACAGAACACATCTCAAAACACAGTTGCATACAATTCTCTTAAGTCAGTGAATGAAGAAGAAGGAACGAAGTCATGTATTAGGAGTGAATAAATTGAGACTCACATGGGTTAAGTTGTTGTCTAGTTATGGAGGCTGTCCGTTAAGGGGCTGGAATCTCAAATTAAGGTTCTCTGATGCCAAAATACTTTTTCCATGATATCAAAGCTATGGGCCTTTGCCTCTAATCTTCAGAGATTCCAACTTCGAGGAGAGATATTTGTATCACAAGACTGATCAGGGAGTCTCCTGAGAAGTGATACCAGCAGAGTGCAGAGGGCAAATGGAAAGGGGAGATCGTTTCTACATGTAGTTGTTTATTTTGCCTTTCTATACCCCACTCTGGATTTGATGGTGATGACGGGAAGTAAATGGCAGGCGGTAAAGAGAGGTTACCCCTGACCTGTGGAGCAGTGGGTGGCCTCGAGGAGTTGAGATGCAGAGTATGGGTGCAGCAGTGCTGGGAAGGACCCCGAGGCAGTGGGAACAGCAGAACGGTGGTATGGGGGGGGCATGTTTGGGAAGGCATGACTTGTCCCTGTGACTGGGTCTTAGGAACCGGGTAAGGTGTAGAGGGCTGGGGTGAGGTCCTTTCCCAAGTCCAGTTGAACCGTTTGCTTTTTTTTTTCTCTGCACTGGGACCTTATTAGAGGCTTTGGAGGAATCCATTAACTAATTAGGATCTTGTGTTTTCTCCAGTTTTGTGAAACATCTAAGGTGTTCTTTTATTTATGTAACTCTCTGATCTTTCCTATTCTGGTTTTACTGTTTCAAAATTCAAAGACTCTTGAATCTTCTTTGCAATAAAAATAAAATGATGGCTTCCTCCGCTCCCCCTTTTGGTGAGAAGATGGCCCCAGAAATGCTCAGTAGGAGAGTAAGCAAGGCACCTTGGCAATGCGAATGTATCTCTTAGAAAAACAACTCCCTGGCTTGACTCAGCAGGGTCTGCTTCCAGCCCCGTCCCAAGACAGCTGGGCAAGAAATGTATTTTAATCCCCCTTGATTTTCTACCCATGCACATTGTGTTTGGCAGATAGTGGGAACTAACTGAATGAATGAAACCAGCATTTTGAATGAGCCAGTCAATGAATGAAGGAGTGAAGACCATGGTTTTTTCTTCTACACATAACTATTACCCCATTAGTAATGGTGAACCACACGATTCCTTCCCCCAAGTGATTGGTAGCTTCTGGAGAAAGGAAAGAAGGTAATTGTTATACTCACAAGAAAGAGAAATTAACATCTAGGATGGCTTGGTTTGATGGTAGTTCAACCAATATATATATTTTTTTTACTTTGGGCAGATTTATAGAGAAAGTAGTCTATTGTGACTACAGTTTCAAGAGAGCTCACTTATAAGCCAGCAGCCTAGTCTCACCATGAGAAAAAGTGAGACAGTCTTCTACCCCCTTGTCTCTTCAAATCTATCTCTGTGTAAGCTTAGACTCATGATCTTTGGAAGCCCTTGGATCTGGGTCTCCCTTGTAGAGTCAGGGGAGAAACGCTCACCTTTGCCCTAGTGAGGAGAACCTCGAGCAGCAGTCTGGAACCTGGAAGACCCAGCCGTTGTGAATACGCAAATATTACCACAGTAGGGTTCTTCCTCGCTTGTTTCATGAACTTGCTGTGAGGAATTTACAAAACCCTTTGGGCAATGTGGAGTTTTAAACCTCTTGAAGTCCCAAAGAAAAAAGCAATTACGGAAAACCCAAAGTTCACATTCCAGAGAACAAGGGCGCTCTCGTGAATCCTGGGAGGAAGCCACTGTGGTTTTCAGTGGGAAGAACTAACCCAGTGTCTTCTTTGAGATGGAGACTGCTCCTGTGAAAATCTGGCTTGCCACCTGAATTGGGGTTATGCCAGTGAGTGGGCAGGCAAGGGAAAGGCAGTGAGTGGTAGCCAATTAATTAGTCAATCAAAAAATATTTATAGAATTCTCTATGTATGCAGCAGCCGGCAGGGCTCAGCGGGAGACACAAGAAGAATGAAAGGTGGGACCTCAGCCCATGAGGGGCTCAGACTCATCTCCTTGAGAGGCAAGGTGTTCAGTGCTAGCAGAAAACATCGCACAAGACAGTATTTTAATTGAGCAGGACGTCTTAGAGATACTGAGAATGTAACACAGACAAATAGGCTGTTATTCTGGGCTTATCACCATTTACTCCGTACCCTGGGGTGTCGGTTTTCAAAGCAGCTATGAATGCTGCTTTTAATAACTGCTCAGACGAAGTAGTTAGGTCTTACCAGACCCCTTACCGAGGAGCACAAGATGCTTTGGATGAGAAAATATGGGGGATGAAGGAGTGTTGTCTTCCGAAGGTGATCCACAGAGATTGGGCTCATGTCCTTAGCAGAGGACTATTTAAAAGCAAACAAGTCCTTATAAAAATGCATGGGGGGGGCGCCTGGGTGGCACAGCGGTTAAGCGTCTGCCTTCGGCTCAGGGCGTGATCCCGGCGTTATGGGATCGAGTCACATCAGGCTCCTCCGCTGGGAGCCTGCTTCTTCCTCTCCCACTCCCCCTGCTTGTGTTCCCCCTCTCGCTGGCTGTCTCTATCTCTGTCGAATAAATAAATAAAATCTTTAAAAAAAAATGCATAGGGGTCTCCAGTTATGGGATAAGTAAGTCCTGGGGGGTGTCACGTACAGCAGGGTGAATGGAGTTAACAATACGGTGTTGTATATTTGAAAGTTGCTGAGAGAGGAGATCGAGTATTAAGGAGGGCACGTATTTCATGGTGCACTGGGTGTTATGCGCAAGTAATGAATCATGGAATTTTACATCAAAAACTAGGGATGTACTGTATGGTGACTAACATAATATAATAAAAAAAGTATTATTAAAAAAAAGAAGAAAGAAAGAGAGGAGATCCTGAAAGTTCTTATCACCAAGACAAAAACTTATAAATAGGTGTGGTGAGGGTTCATTGAGCCTATTGTGAGGATCATTTTGCAATGGACAGGGGTCACCCCTTACCTGCGGTTTCGTTTACCTGCATTCAGTCGCGGTGGGAAAGCAGGTGATTCTCTTTCTGATGCCACAAGGTCCATAGTAACCTCATGCCATTGTCACGATGCCTACGTCACTCACCTCATTTCATCTTCATCTCATCACGTCGGCATTTTATCACCTCACGTCATCGCAAGAGGGAGGGTGGGTATGATACGGGAAGATATTTTCAGAGAGAGAAAGGTCATAGTTACATAACTTTTATTACAGTGCAGTATATCATTATAATTGTTCTATTTTATTATTGTTGTTGTTAATCTCTTACTATGCCTCAGATATGAACTAACCTTCATCATAGGTATGTACATACAGGCAAAAAACCTAGCATGGATAAGGTTTGGCACTATCTGCCATTCCGGGCTTCCACTGAGGGTCTTGAATGTATCCCTGGTGGATAAAGGAGGACTGCTGTATACATGTATCAAATCATTATGCAGTGCACTTAAAACTAATACACTATCTGTTGATTATTTTTGAATTTTTGAATGTTTGGGGAAACATATGTGACTACAAAACTAATTATGTACCAAAATTTTCATTTTATGTATTTATTTATTTAAGATTTTATTGATTTATTTGAGAGAGAGAGAGAGCAGGAGGGGAGAGGGGCAGAAGGAGAAAGAGAAGCAGACTCCCCGCTGAGCAGGGACCCCCCCCCAACACCCGACTGGATCCCAGGACCCCGGGATCATGACCTTAGCCAAAGGCAGATGTTTAACCAACTGAATCACCCAGGTGCCCCTAAAATTTTCATTTTATAGTAACCATTACACGTGGACTTGAGAAAACCTCTTTTAGAAATCTTGGTGGAAGGGTACCTGGGTGGCTCAGTAGGTTAAGTGTCTCTTGATTTCAGCTCAGGTCATGAATCTCAGGGAGGTGAGATCAAGGCCCATGTTGGGCTCCGAGCTAGGCATGGAGCCTGCTGAAGATTCTTTCTCTCCCTCTCTCTCTTTCTCAATCCCTCTCTAAAAGAAAAAAAAAATCTTCGTGGAATAAGTATGTGAGCAGAGGAAAATGAAACACTGAAAAAAAATTTTAAGGGTATAATTATAAGGTATGACCTGAAATTTTTGGCTAGTCATTTCCATCGGCCAGGTTTTTTTATGTTATGTTATGTTATTTTACTTATTATTATTATTTTATTTTTTATTGATGTATAGTTAGTTTCAGGTATCCAACCTAGTGATTCAACAACTCTGTTGGCCAGGGCTTTTAGATGATTGCTCAGGATTTAAAATACACAAAGACTTGATATAGTGGTTTATAGATCTGTTTCCACTGAGAGCAAAACAAATGGAATGGCTTCATAACAGTAGCTAACACGTTTGTCACTGACCACATGACAGACTCTGTATGCCTTCCTACACATACTTCTAGCAACCCTACTTACAAACCCTAGTTAACGAACGCATAGCAAAACTAAACTCTTCCCCAAAGACCTTCAGCTAGTGATTCCAAAACCAGGGCCCCTCTAAACAGCCCTGGCTAAAAATGGACAAAACGGGGGTAGCTCAGTTGGTTAAACGTCTGACTCTTGATCTCGGCTCAAGTCTTGTTCGTGGGTTCAGGCTCCACACTGGGCCCCATGATGGGCATGGAGCCTACTTAAAAAAAAAAAAATGGGCAAAATGATTGAGACCTTATACAATGTTTGCAAGTGTGGGGAACTCTCCCTTTCTAGAAACTACTGGGGGAAAGAATAGGAATGCTGTTTCTTTTATTGTTTTAAAGTAGTTATTGCCTATTGGCAGAACACTGGACATAAAGTTAGTGTTAGGAACTGAATATCTGTACTTTAAGGATGGGTTTTATAAAATGACCAGTGAGGCAGAAATAATTTTTTAAATGATGACAACTATCTTTTCTGCTAGGAAAATACCTCCAGAACACCTTAGCCTTTCAAGACGACATATGAGCGAATACTCACTGGCTATGTTCTTACTGAAGTGTATGAAATATTTGTAAATGTGTGCAATTGCTGTGAAAGGAATTTAAATTGTTTAAATGTTTAGAATCCTGACTACTTTATTTGAAAAAAAAAAATCAAAATGTAGTTTCTAAACTCACCGAGAGATACAATATGCAATGCCCATTTTCCTATCTTTACCACACCTCTGGGAAATCATTTTTAAAGAAAACATTTGAGGGGCATCTGGGTGGCTCAGTCAGTTAAGCATCCAACTCAATTTTGGCTCAGGTCTTGATCTCAGGGTCATGAGTTCGGGGCCCACATTTGTCTCCGTGTTGGGCATGGAGCCTACTCAAAAAACAAAAAACATTTGATCAACCACAAGGTGTATCACTGTGAAAGCCCAAACCTCTGAGGACAAAGACCCCAGAAACTTCCTCCAGAAGGGAAAACAAAGGTTATGTCGAAAAGATGAAGAGTCAGAGAATCAGAATGGCTTTGGACCTGTCCACAGTAACCTAGGAAGCTAGAACACTATGGAGCCGTGCCTTGAAAATTCTGAGGAAGCCTTCCAGCCTGGAATTCTACACTCAGCCAAACCACCACCCAAGTGTGAAGGCAAAATAAAGATATTTTCTGACTTGCATGTTCTCCAAAAAACAATTGTCTTTTCATGTATTTTTTCAGAAGACAGTGCTCTGAAATTCAGAAGACGGTTAAGGAAGTACACCAAGAGAGAGGAGGATAGAGAATCCAAAAAGCAGGGGATACTACATAAAAGGAAGTGGGGAGACGGCCCAGGGGTGAAAGTGTAGGCAGATGTCTGGTCACAGAGCACTCATGCTCTCAGAGTGACTCTTATCTCTGGGAAGAAAGACCTAATGGCATTCCAGATGTGTTTGGCCAGCTCGCAAGGAGCCTTCCACAACCAGGGGAAGTGTTTGGAGGTGAATAATTGTTAAGTATGTAGAAAACTGAGAAGTTGAACCACATGGCCACAGAAAAATGGGTTGTGCAAACAAAAAAAATGGAGACTGATCTTAAGAGACGTCATGACTCAGCTGTGAATAGTCATAATTGTGTTGACACCGATGACTGGTCACACAGACATTGTGACACAACAGTGCTGGGGTACAAGAAAGCATGTGCGCGTGTGCTGGTGGGGATTAGGCAAGCAGAATGTGAACCCACTTGGTTTTGCTGGGAACTCAGTGGATAATGCCTAGAATGGAAGGAAAACAAGACGTAAAGACAGAAGCATGTTGCATACAGATGAGGTAATTACTGAAAGCAATAGCTCGACTAGTAGAAATCGGTTGAGTTTCACTACAAAAATAGAAGGGGGCAGTGGGGGGACTATTGTGTTTTTGTAATAAGCTTTGTAGAACTGGTGACTCTAAATTCTGTGAATGTTTAAAGAGCTAAACTTTAAAAGGGGAAAAGGGAGGGGAGACTTCAAATGAGAAAAAAAAATGACAAGATGAGTTACACTTCCTATTATAAAGGAGCTCAAAAAAGAATACTCCCAAATTAATACAAAACAAGGAATTAAGATTCACCTCCAGTGTAATTTCTTAAAACAGATCATTAAAAAGAGAAAGTCGTGGAGTTCTATGTGCCTCTCTCTTTTTCTTTCCACCCACCCTCATGCCCGGCCAGATGATTATGTTTATCTGCTGTAAGCCAGAGGTTATAGGGGACCTCATCTTGGGGTTGGCTTCTGCCTAAATAGGAGGACTGGACAGTGGGGGCCAAGTTTGAGCCCCATCATCTCTCCTAGGTTCTTTTTTGTGAATTAATTCATTTATTTGAGAGAGAGAGAGAGAACAGGGAGAGGGAAGACAGAGAGGGAGGGAGAGAGAATCCCAAGCAGACTCCCTGAGGAGCACAGAACCCAACACGGGGCTCTATCTCAAGACTCTGAAACCACAACCTGAGCCAAAACCAAGAGTCAGACACTCAACCAAATGAGCCACCCAGGTGCCCTTGACCTAGGTTCTTGATTGTCCAGCTGTGTGTCTGGCTTCTCTCCACTTCTCATCCAATTCTTAGAACGTCTTAGGTCCATCCATCTTGTATCCTGCTCTTCTGTTGGCTTCCTGGTCTAAGCCCATCTGTCTGTCCACCTGGCACTGACTCATACTTTACCCACCTCACTGTCTCCGTCCCCCACCCTATCCCTTTCCTCAGTCTAATTCTTAATTCCTGGCTTCCATCTCTTCATGAAAACTTGGCTCGATCCACTTTGAAAAACCAAGGCAAATGGAACTGCCTGGGAAGAATTTGGAGAATCTGCTACTCTGTTCTTTCTTCATTCTTGAAAGCCAGGATGGCAGCTGAGGGCACATGTGGGGAGAAGCATGTGCGTGTGTTTTGGGAGAAGAGGGTACAGCCATCTTGGGCCCCATCATTCTCCCTGGGAACGCTATCATGTGTATTTCTGATATCCTGGTGCATTCTTTCATTTATATGTTCTTCTGTTTCTCTTAGAAACTGTTCTAAAATTTTAAACCCAGAGGCATCTTTCCAGCTTCCTTGCATGAGCTGTATTTTGATCCTTTGAGAGGCTGTGACAGGACTCCAGTCCGTGGTGATTTTACACAAAGCGACATCTGATTCGCTTTTAGACTGCATTCCACACCAGTCAGCCCAGCCCTGCAGTGTGTGGACTAACTCCTGTTGTCTCTCAACATATGGAGCGCTATTAGATAGTGTGAGTTTGAGTCTTGTCAGGGAGGCTGATTAAGCCACCGTTGGGGACAGTCGTCCTAAGTGTGAAATGTAACAGGCCCTCCGAAACAGCGCTGTGAGCCTCTGGGGGTGGTGGGTGCCTCTCTGTTGGGGCATCGGGAGCTTGCTCACAAAGCAAACACATTTTTTTTTTCTAGCATGGGCTAGGTCTATGGCGGTAACATTTGGCAAGTTGAGTAACAGGGAACAGAGATAACTGTGAACAGATGGACAACTATTAAAAGATTTGAGGGGCTTTTATCATCTCTCAAATGGCCTTCACCCACCTACAGGATACCCAGTTCCTTGCAAGATTACGTAAAGGATTCAATTAAATTTCTTCTTCCTTTTTTTTTTTTTCAATTGCAGTAGAAGCAAAAGCTCTGACGTGAAGAGGAAAAGAATAGATGAAAAACTTCTAATTTTGAATCCCCTTGGGATTAGATGCTGATTTCAGCCGTGCAGAGAATACTGCCCCATATTTTGAAAGAGTAGCTGCTGGCAGTTTCAAAGGAGATGACTTTCCAAAATAGACAGTGAACTCCCCCATCCGTATCTGATGACCATCTGACATTTGAATGCAGAATTACAGAGCTGTCCACATGTTTTGATAACTATAACCTTGCTTTTAAAAATATCAGTGGCAAGTCATTATGTTTAAGCTCAAAACTAATGAAAATACAAAATGCAAAAAAAAAAAAGCATTACCTGGTTCCTTGAAGAAATAAGAAATATTACCCGTCTTAGAGCAATAGTATTTACGCACCCTCTGGGGCAGCACTGTCTCTGATATGGGAGCGTGCCAGTCCTCTTTGGCTCAAGATGATGCTTGGAAAGTTTGCAAGAGTGAGAACTACAGACGCTGGTTAAGATGAGGCGTGTTTTACTCTCTCTGGGGCAGGAGCCTGATTTTGCCAAAAGAGTCATAGGTTGGTACGGTGGGAGCTATGGTAGCTCTAAGCTGGATCTCACGAGCCCGGCCAAATTAGATTGGGTGCCATTCCTCAGGGGTTGCCTTCATAACATTACATTATAGGATTATAGCAGTTTTAAGGTACTTACCTGTGTACACTCAGTGTAGCTCTCTAAGGAGTGCTTGGAAGCAGGAAAGATAGATACCCAACCCCACTTTTACCCTCCATTCCCTTACTCAGTGTCAAACTCAGTTTATCCCAGCCGAGACTGCTGAGTTACTAAAGCTCCCTGTCTCCAGAAACCACCCTCCCTGGACCCAAATCTTGTCCAAAAATAACCAGCAGCAAAAGAAAATAAACATTTTTGATATTTTAAATTAAAATCCCCGCTGTTCAGAATAATTGTAATCTAAAATAATCCAGCAAGAGAAACACTAAAGATAGTGATAAGGAGAAGACAGTTAGATCTTGGAGGTAAAAACCCAATTGCCTGCTGTAAATGATGTAGTTTTATAAACTCGTAGTTCCGCGCTGGGCTGTTTGGCTTAAGGTAATAGAGTAAATAAACAATAATTATCAGTGGGTTTAGTATCCTCTGGAGAGTTACATTGCACAGAAAGAGTCCTTGGAAATAGTTAAAGTATGTTCCTACCATTTAGTAGGATAAAAGTTGGCAATATTAACTGTGAGATATATGTTCACAGGCTTTAAGTATATGCTAGACATAGATTGTATCATAGCACATGGAAGCATCCAAGGAGACACTTGTTAATGGCGTAGGGAGTGAATTTCTTGTGTCTTACAAATGGGGCTTATAAATGCCATTGAATTGAATGGAAAATAAGATCAATGTACTTTGTGGGGTTTTTTTGTTGTTGTTGTTCCAAGTTTTATGTTTTTTGGAATTTCACGTATTCCCTGCTGTGTAGAAATACTCTCTAGGTCGTTAAAGCCATTCGGAGCAATTCTTTTCTTTCTTTCTGCTGTTAAGTTTACTGGTGTCAGCTTGCTAATCCTCCCTGACATTCACACGGACTCCCATTTGTGCCTGTGTTTTTCTAGAATGGCAGAAATGCAGGGACTGATGGAGAGACTGGAGCGGGTGGTCGGCCGACTGGAGTTGCTGTCTGCAGGGTCCCACCGGCCTCCTGGGGACTGCGGGGAGATTAATGGTGTCAACGGAGGTAGGGACACAAACTGTTGTCATTGCTGGTCTCTGTGAGGGTCACTTAATATTGTCCCCATCACTTAGTTCTCAAGAAATATTCTTCAGCTCCCATGCCCCTTCCCTTAAATGTGACCATGACATTAACCAGATGCAAGACATCCCTGAAAAAGGGAAAGGAAAAATGTTTCAACCCACAATCCACGAAAATTAACCAGTTATCTGTGCCTATTAAGAACACAATCTATCTGCCAAATGTCATTATTCCTTTGTTGTAGTGTTTATACTGTTGTTCTGCATTCCACAGTGACTATAAATATATTATCTGAGCAATTATCAAGAAGAAATTCACATTCTCAATTACAATGTAAATGGGAAGAAATTATCATTCTGTAGATTTCAATTTTAAAGAGAACAAGTCATTAAATTTAAGAACTACAGTTGGGAAGGAAGGGAGTCTGATGAGAAGCCAAACATTGGTTTCAAGTAACGTGATTACATTACACTGTTTTACCTGTGCCTATTTCTAATCAAATGTGCCATTCACAGTATATGCTAATGCCACATCTGAAAAAAAAAAAAAGATTTTAAAATATTATACGATCAAACATAAAAAGTTAACTACACAACATAAGAAGTTAACTATAAGGATACCATATATGGCAAACTCTCTAAGTTATCAACAGTAAATTTTCCCAGTTCCTTCTTGTCGGAGATTGTAGATTTAGCAAAATAAAAATACAGGACACCCAGTTACATTTGAATTTCAGATGAACTACTTTTTTTTTTTTAATTGGCTTAAGTGGGTTCCAAATATTGCATGGGATAATACTGCAAGGTACACACTTATCCTAAAAATGTATTCATTGTTTATTTGAAATTCAAATGTAACTGGGGGCTCTGCATTTCATCTGGCAACTCTATTCTTGTGTCAAGTACATTTCCTCCTTATCTGACCCATTTTGAATCCTATCAGGCTTTGGGGGCTGGGAAAAGCCTTGGAGAACGGGGGCTTCAAAAAAAAAGCTCTCACAGGCGAGATCCACTTTGGTACTTCTAGAATTTCAGGCATATTTGGAGCTGTGCCTGTATTGCATGCCTTGGGACAAAAATTACTGTGTGAGCACAAGTGTACAGGCTGGGTTTTTTTCCCCCCCGGAACATAATGAAAATTAAAATGCTTTGAATGAATTGAAAGGGGGTGTTGTTTAAAGGGAGGCTGCCAGGGGCCTGTAAGTTTCTTCCACATCAACTGAGACACATCTATGATTTCGTTTTAAGCCTCTTTTTGTTAACTATATAGTTGGTATCTGAGATTCATTCAACCTTGTTTGTAAGAAACTCTTTTCATGTTCGCTTCAGCAACTTGGTTTCCTTATGTCTTTGGCATCAGGTGATCGAAAGACATTTCTGTACGATTGCTGTCCACAAATATAAAGCCTGTGAATACATAAAATAAAGTGAAATTCCGGCTCTCAGGAGACTGTAGTGTTGTTGAATGAAGGGGGGGGAACCCTCAATAATTTGAACTTCACTTGACTTAAAAGAGGTATTAGACTGCACTTTGTATTTTCTTTGTTAAAAAAAAATAATTTGGGGGGAAAATTAATAGGCTAAACAGAATTGGAAGGTGAATAATTCAATTATTTATGTTTTAAACAGGTATTTTCTAATATAGCAAATCATTCTAAACCAGTTATTAAAGTAAGTTCTTTCAAAACAACTTAGCCAGCAATTTATTATCCTACTTGAAATGAAGTAGGATCATTGGTAAACAGGATAATTAGCAAAATATCTGAATGATACCCACCCTTAACACAGTTTGCTAATCCTAAACAGTGCTGCTTTCATTGCTTCTTAATTTAGTGAGCTTTGATAATCTTCTAAATTCTATTTTTAACAAATCCTTGAAGACAACCTCTTACCTTAAACATAAATATCATTATTACAGTGATGGTATAACTTAAGCTTTTAAAAAAATTTTAAGGTAAAAAGAAACTTTTAGATGGAACCCCATCCATTACAAATCTGTAATATACAGAGATCAGAGAACTGCCTTCTTATGAGACTGGGGCTATGTTGGGTTTTACAATGTGTTTTCTTTCTTTTTCCCCCCTGACAATCAGGTAAGTTTGGCTCAACAATTGAAGAAGTAATTTTGCATGCCCACCAAGTGACAAGTACTATGTTAGGAAATCTAAGATGAATTATATACAGTCAGAATTTTCCAGAATCTTTGGTCTCCATGCATTGCTATTCGTGGCCACAATGCTTTGATTAAGGGATGTTCACAAAATGCAGGTTGGGGAGAAAGACAGATCGTTAAAGGCTGCCCAGAGGAGGTGTGAGCAGAGCTGAGTGATGAAAGGAAATTGGAAAATATTCCCTTTTATCACCATTTCTTCTGCTATGTAGAGTGCTTTGTGGCATTTCTAAAACTCTCCCACTTTAAACACGTGGCAGAGACCTCTGAGGTGTCTCCCCCAGCAACAAATGGGTTTATCTGCTTCCAAATGGACCCATAAGGAATCTTTGGGCTTGCCGCCCTTTTATGTTCCAGAAGTTGGCATGTATTGTATTTTGAACGGTAGGGTAACTCTGCTTCAATAGCCTGCGTAGAAGTTAGACTGCAGGTGCACAGCACTGTCAACAACTGTTCCGTCACCCTCTGGGCCTGTGGCAATGGGCCTCTGGGAAAGGAAGGAAGCTTTATCGTACAAGTTCATGAGCATGGATACTTCAGTATGAGAAGGGAATCCTAGGTTTGGGATCGGATTTTTTTTTTTTTAAGAATTTATTAATTTATTTTAGAGAGAGAGAAAGAGAGAGAGAGAGCATGAGTGAGGGGCGGGGCAGAGGGGGAGGGAGAAGCGGACTCCCCACTGAGCAAGGAGCCTGATGCAGGGCTCAGTCCCAGGACCCTGAGATCATGACCTGAGCTGAAGTCAGACACTTAACCGACTGAGCCACCCAGGTGAGCCTGGTTTGAATTTTAATTGTCTGTAGGGTTGAGTTTCTCAATATTAGGGACCTGAAATCTGGGATTAAGACACAGTTTTTCTATTAGTTAAAAGGCAGGAAAAGAGAGGCAGAGCATGCCAGGTTGGGCTGATATCGCTTGGGTTTTTACAGTAAGTTGTCAGATCAAAACTTCATCTGAGTTAGCTCAGCAGTCCTTTTCATGCCGCCCAACCCCACTTCTCTCCCCTCAGGAAATAAGGACAGGGCAGAACAGAGTGTGTGACACTGGTGTTCTTTTCCTACTTGCCCATAGTTTGTTATTGCCTTTTAATTGCCCTGGGTAATCTTGGTAACTGTTTACAAGGACATATAGCACCTGGGCAGGTCAGTGTAGTAGAAAGTATACCTGCTTTGGATCAATAAAGCTTGTGTCGGTTCTTGGATCTGCCACTTATTTGACCTATAGCTTTGGTCAAGTCACGTGCTCTGATTGCATCTCCGTTTCTTCTTCATCAGTGAAACTGTGATGCTACTTACCTCATGAGTTTGGGGCAGAAATAAATAAATGTGTAGGTGAAAGTGCTTACTCAGGCGGATGAAGAATAGCAAAGCATTGTTTTCTTGAGCCATGGAGAAGGGTTTCATAAATACTGACTGAGTGAATGAATGCCCTGGTGAGAAGAATGAGAACAGCATGAGTGATATTAAGCTTCCATAGTTCCTATGGCCAAGCAATACCAGCTTTTCACTAAACTCTCAGGACCTGACAAAATGTGCTTCTTCCAAAGGTGTGGCACCCTCAGTGGAAGCCTTTGATAAGCTGATGGACAGCATGGTGGCTGAGTTTTTGAAGAAGAGCAGGGTCCTTGCTGGTGATGTGGAGACTCACGTGAGTACTTTCCTCTCTCGTTCTCCGGGGAGAAGAGGACCGCTATTAAAAAAAAAACCAAAATGACAGAGGCAGGTGAGGATATGGAGAGTTTGGGACCCTGGTGCACTGCTGACGGGAATGTAAAATGGTGCAGCCAAGTATGGAATTCCCACAATCCCACTTCTGGGCAGATACCCAAAGAATTGAAAGCAGGATCTCAAAGAGGTATTTGTACACCCATGTTCACAACAGCATTATTCACAATAGCCAAGAGGTGGAAGCAACTCGAGTGTCTGTTGGCGGATGAAGGGTAAACAGTGTGGTATATATGTACAAGGGAATATGATTCAGCCTTAAAAACGAAGGAAATTCTGACATGTGCTACCATGTGGATATACCCTGAGGATATTCTGCTCAGTGAAATAAGCCAGTCACAAAAGAACAAATATTGTAGGACTCGACTTCCATGAGGTATCTATGATCTCATTTATATGAGGTATTTGGAGAAGTCAGAGGGGAAGGGAGAAATGGGGACTTGTTTAATGGGCACAGAGTTTTAGTTTTGCAATGAAAACTAAACTCCAGATAAAAGTTCTGAAGATCTGTTGCACAACAATGAGAATATAATTAACGCTACTAAACTGGACCCTTAAAAGTGGTTAAGATGGTAAATGTTGTTTTATGTGTGTTTTAACACAATGAAAAAGTGTGGCCTGAGGAAAAGCAAAGCCATAGAATTTGATAATCTTTGGATTAGGAAAGACCTTTAATGATATCTAGGCTATCCTCCCAGTTTCAAACATTTTTTTTTTTACATTTAAAAATGTTCAGCATCATCCTTGAGAGTAGTCATTATTTGCATGCATTTAGTGAAAATTCAATGTAAAAGCCAAACTAATTAAAAACCTACAAGAAATTTATCACCAGGTTCTCCTTTTTTCGCCTTTGTTTCTCACAGAGGATTAAATTCCAAATCCATCTGCTTATGGATTTCCCAGCAATGGCAAAACCATTTTCAGTGTAGATTCACAGAAAATCTGATTCTTGAATAAAGTTGTGGTTTGCGGTAAAAGGAAAACAAAAGCATAAAAAGGGACTGTCTCTTACTTGTCCCCCAATTAGACGTTACATGCAACTCCCAATACCGGTCTTCCACATGATCTGGTGACTTAGGTTATACCAGAGTTTCCAGGATTGTAATTAATAGGTGCTTATCTCATCACATTTGCAATGCATTTGTTCATCACATCTGAGAAAAATGAAGATTCTCCCCAGGACCTCCATTTTTATTAAATATACCTATTGAAATGCCCATTGGCAAAAGAGGGGAAGCTGTGATGTATGTGAGTTCTAGAAAAGTCTGTGTAATAACACGTGTTCACTTCAGATGTATCATAGAGCTCAGTAATTGCTCTGGCCTGCTCATGAGCTTTAATGTGTTTGTTCATAAGAAACTTTGTACACAGGAAGATAGTGGCTGAGTTTCTTCTGTTCTGAGACGTGATGGTACCTGAAAACCAGCACATAAAATGGACTATTGCTGCCAGTACACTAAAAGAGATTCTTGAGTGATTGACAAACATTTACTGTCTTGAACACTATTACAAATGGATCATTATTGTTACTGTTTTTTAATATCTTATTTATTTATTTGAGAGAGAGAGCAAGTGGGACGGGCAGAGGCAGAGGGAGAGGGAGAATCCCAAGCTGACTCTGCACTGAGCAGGGAGCCTGACGCAGGGCTCAATCCCACGACCCTGAGATCATGACCTGAGCCAAAATCAAGAGTCAACCACTTAACCGCACCACCCAGGCACTCCTCATCATAGTTACTATTTGTTAATGTTGACTTTGTGTTTCTGAGGTACAGAGTACATTATAACTCCCATTAGTAATATCTCACAGAACTATGTAGAGAAGTGTTTTACTAGAGAATAAAGAGGCCTATAAATAGACATTTAATTTTGCATTAAAAAAACATGTAGAGTTTGCATACTAAGTAAGTCTCTTCAAATTCCATAGTAAACAGTTCCTTTCAATTCTTTTCAGAACAAAGCAAGTTATAAATAAGTGTAGCTTCATTTATATTAAGTTTTTCCTTCTCTCCACTCATCAGCCTGAAAATAGTATGACTCAGTTGAAGGACTGTTCTCAATAACAGATGCACAGTGCTTAAAGAAATTTATGTTTTTCACTAGTGGGTTTTTAAAAAGTGAAAGAAGGAAGATAGGGGGAGAAAGAAGGAAAGAAAAAAGAGGAAGAGAGGAGGAGAAGAAGAAGAAAGAAAAAAGAAAGAAAGAAAGAAAGAGAAGGGAAGAAGGAAAGAAGAAAGAAAGAAAAAAGCTTGTCATCCAAAAGTTTAGACTCTGACTCTGCAACACAAAGGGAGTACAGGGAGCTATTGTCCATCTGCCCATGAGTTTAATACATTGAGCAAGTGGTTTATTTTTTCTGTCTTATAGAAGCATGTGTCGTTGACATTAAGCCTGCAGCTGCTGCCTCTCACATAAGCCAGAAGTGGGGGTTGAACTTTGTTCCAAGAACACACCTGTTGCCTGGAAAAAAAAAAAAAAACCCCTCACATACCTGATTGCACAGTATGGAAATTTGAGAATGACACAAATGTGCATCATGTTAAACCCTAGCCCTGTGTTTAAAAGCTATTTCACAGATACTAATAATGAAAAAGGGCAGCCAAGCTATGATTTAACGTCTGCTTCGATGTGTTGGCTGCTGGTTGGGCTTAATTTACTGATCACTCAATAGTCTATTGACAGAACAGACCACAAAAAAGGGGAACTAATAGCTACAATTAGGAAGTTCTGTTGAACCAAAGAGCATAACAGGTTTCGAAAAGATTAGATCTTGTAAAGCCTTCTTGGATGCAACATAAACCCAAGGGCTTATTTAAACTACTCCTCAACCCGGGAACACTGACACAGCTTGCACTCCTTTTAAGAAAGGATCCACAGTGCATGATTTTATAATACGGGTTTAGATTAAATGTAGTCTTCAATGTCAAAGGAGAGGGTCATCTGTAATACCAAGCCCTTGGTCAGACATCATTTATCCTTAACTGGACTAATGTGATTGTTTCTTACAAAGCTGTCCTGTTGTTTTTCATGGTCTGTGGACCCAACCTCGGGGCTAGTTTTAAGTGATTTGACAGTCACGAAACAGCGACAAATCATACAGCTCCTCTTAATGCAAACCCTTTTTGGAAATTTATAGAATTTACATTTTAAAAATGTCTCTAGAAGTCTGGAACATTTATTTTCTGCCCTTGATTAAAATGGATAAGAAAGAAACACTCTTTTATTCATTGCTTCATAAAAATGAAAGAACCATAATTTGAACAAAAAGGCAATAAAATTCAATTAAGAAGTATAACACACTTAAGCATCGTGTGATTAACTCACACTGCACAGTGTTTGGACCTTGCCTTCCCTGCCTTCATAAAGGATGAACATTTTTAGACAATTATGGTAGCTGCCCTCTTGGGTCACAGTCACTGCTCGAGATGCGTCCAGCCTTTGTCATGGATGTAAATCCTCTACAAAATGTTGTGTTCATTTTATGCTATGCTGCTTGAGTCACAAGTTCAAAGAGTGGCTGACTAGGACTAGCAGCTTGTATTTGGGCCTTAGAGCCAGCTCTGCTTTTTACAGCATAACCTTGAGCCTGTCCCTTACCCTCCTCAGTAATGAGGCAGACGACCTCACTCGCAGGGGCCTTCCCTTTCTCACAGCCGGTCGAGTGATCATCACCTGTTGTGTCCGCAGAGCATCAGGGAGGGGCTGGTCGGTGTCCAAACGGAGCTTGCCATAGGGCATCATCACGAATATAGAAGCATCGTGGGCCATGCCAGGGAAAGTACTTCAGTCATCTCAACGTCTGAAACAAGCAGAAGGAAGCATGTCAGGAAAAGGATGCATGGGACACGAAAGATAAAATATCATCCTGCTTTACTATGATAGAGAAGACACTCAGACTCCTTCATTTAAAGAGACCTCAAGGCCTCCATGAGTCTGTTCTTCTTGGTCTTAGAGGTTGTCACTTATTCCTTTTTATGGACCTTTTCTCTGAAGATAATGAATAACTCTCTCTTTGGAAAAAATAACACGAAATGTGTACATATTTATTTTACTAATTGTGTCCTTCTCCTGAATTTGTACTCACTTCAAAAGTGATCATTTTGGGGCGCTTGGGTGGCTCAGTTGGTTAGCCGTCTGACTCTTGGTCTCAGCTCAGGTCTGGATCTCAGGGTCCTGAATTGAAGCCCCACGTTGGGCTCCGCACTGGGCATGAAGCCTACTTTTTAAAAAGTTGCATTTTAAATGCTTTATAACCTGGGTCTATATAGGGACCCTCCTGCCCTCACCAAAAAAAAGAAAAAAAGAAAAATCAGAAGCACAGGTTTGGGGTTGACTCAACACCCATTCTACCCACATCTCTCTCACTCTCTGGCTCACCTTCGGCCAAGTTGTTTCCCCCATTAACTTCTAGTTTCCTGCTAATTGCTTCATCTGAAACATTTATTTTTGCCGTAAGTACACAAACACTTCGGCAATTTCAAGCCCAAAGGATCTGTATGTCTTTCACATTCTCCAAATGGCAGAGATCCATAAAATGACTCGTAGCAAGAATTCTGCCGCTAGATTTCATACAGACTTTGAGTTAGGACTTTCCTTTCTTACTGGCTTAGCCAGTTATGATTGTCAGAATTATTAGAGAAGGAGATACGTTAAAATCATCCCTTCTAATATAATCCCTTTTCTTTTTCTTTCTCCTTCCCTCCTTCTCACCCTTCCTTCTTTTTTCCCTCTCTCCCTCCACACGCTAGAGAGGTTAGGTGACATCGGTGACAGGTTGAGTGATGAACCATGACTTAGTACAGAGCGGGGGAGTCTGGTGTCTCCAGCTGTGATCCTTTGGGTGGGGAGACACCTGCCTTTGACCCTCTGGGCAGCTGTGTCCCCCATCACCTTTGTGGGGAACTGGATCCCTCATGAGAAGCAAGTGGCACTGACTGCCACCTTCCTCCCAGCTTCTGCACTCCATAGCGGTTCCCGTTTCCCCTACCCGATTTCTACAGTGTGAGGAAAGGTCAGTCAGACCGCTGGCTCAGACAAGGGCTGAGGAGGGGGTGGAACGTCACCACTGCTCATGTGCTTTGACTGTCCCCTCAGAGCAGCGCTGAGTGAGGCGATGGGGAGGATGGTGGCCTCCAGGACAGGTGCACGGTGTCCCTCGCAGACCTTGGCTCCTGCCCCATCACACCAGCCTTGCCTCAGCCTGGTCCTCACTCACGGTGCTGTTGGCATAAAATCTGCAGAATTCCAGAAAGTCACAGATAGATCAGTCTCTGTCATCATTTCTTCCCAAGAATCTGAAGAATTTTTATTCTCAGCATCGGACGGCCACATACTTTGCGACCCAGCTCATGCTCTGACGCACAGCCCTTTCCTGCTAGGTCGCTAGCCTGAGCGGGGCGTCCCTGGAACCACTTTTTAACTTAAGGGCATTTTTAACTTAAGGGTTTAGAGCATGTAATCCCTGTCTCTTTCCTTGCACTTCTCATTTCATGGCGCATTTGGAGCTTTGGAGATGGGCTGCTGAGAAACTGGTCCTAGAACCCGAACATCTCTTGAAGGGCCACCAGGCATCGCTAGCCCCCAGGATTTCCCCGTCTACCAAAAATAAAATGTCACCAGAATGTTTTGCTGAAACAATGAATTAGGTGCCGTGAATCTTGCAGGTTAAGATTTTTTTCTGCCTTTTTTTTCCTTCCTGGACGGTAAACAGTAAATTTGCTTTCACCAAACTTTTGCCTGAATGCTTTTTCTTTTTTTTCTTCTTCTTCTTAAAGGAGAAGTACAGAATTCTGTTCTGTGTTCACTAGTATGACCACACGAAGAGCAGGGATGCATTCTGAGCGTGCCCAGGCCTGCTGTGGCTGGGGCCGCTGTGTCCCCCACCAGCTGCCACCTCTTGGCCTGCACCTGGGAACAAAGTAGATGATTGAGTCTCACACGAATGGCATTGCTCCATGTAGAAGCCGAGCAAGAGTGTGCAACTCAGGCCGTGGCAGGAGTTCCCGAGGATAACCAGCAACTTCTCTCTGGCCATTTTTCTCCTCGGCAGTACCCTCTCAGAGGATTGCTTGCCATGTCACAATTGACTCATGCTACCCAGTGCCGTCAAAATACGTGTCCTTGTCCTCACCCTTCTCTTTCTCCTGCCCTTCCTTCTTCCTAAAACTATGCCAATATTTGAAACATTGGTTGTTTGTTTTCTCTCTAGACTTCAGGATAACTTAATTGTCTGCCCGGAGGCTGCTTCAGTATCTGAAAATTAATACTTTGTCTAAAAGTAATGGCCTGATTTCATTTAGATTATCTTGTTATTTCTGTCCATGCAGCCATTCCCACAAAACACACGCACACACACACGTGCATGTCCTCTGTGTGCCTAAGAATTCCTTAGGCTACGCAGAAGAAAAAAAACAGTCTTGGGCAAATATATGGGATGTCAGGCCCAAGACTCGCTCAGATTGTAGGAAATATGTTTGCAGATTTGTTAGTGTGTGGAAGGCAAGTACAAAATATGCTTTCTTGCCTTTAGTAGTAGTATTTAGATTATTATTTATTAGTATATTTAGTATTTAGGTTGTGCTTTACCAATGTCAGTTTCAAAATACGAGAGTTTATACATTTTATAACATATTACAACCCAACTCTTTATAATGTATCAAGTATAAGATGTTTTAGTGATGTAAAAGAAAACGTGGTACTCAATGAATTAATAATTTATTGTTCCTTAAAGAAGATGCATATATATATAATAATCCATTATATATATGTGCAATACATATATATACTTAGTCATAAAAAAGAATGAAATCTTGCTATTTGCAACAGCATAGATGGACCTAAAGACTATTATGTTAAGTGAAATAAGACAGAAAGACAAATACTGTATGATTCGCTTACATGTGAAATTTAAAAAACAAAGCAAACAAAACAAACAGAAGAGAAACAGACTCATAAATGCAGAGAACAAACTGGTGGTTGCCAGAGTGGAGGGGCCTAGGGAGGCGAGCAAACTGGTTGAACGGGATTAAGAGGTACAAACTTCCAGTTAGAAAATAAGTAAAACACGGGATTGTAATGTACAACATAGGGAATACAGCTGGTAACATTGTCACAACTTCATACGGTGACAGATGGTAACTAATTTATTGCAGTGACCATTTCCTCATGTATATAGATATCAAATCACTATGTTGTACACCTGAAACTAATACTATATTATATTTCCATTATTCTTCAAGAGTAGTCATTTATCACTCATACGTGTTTGCAATAGAAATCTTTTCCCTTTCAGAAAACACTTCTTTTTTTTTTAAGATTTTATTTTTAAGTAGTCTCTACACCCAACATGGGGCTCAAACTCATAACCCCAAGATCAAGAGTCACATGCTCCACTGACTGAGCCAGCCAGGCAGCCTAGGAAAACCCTTTCCTAAGGCACTTGGAATATTGATACTTGACTTTCAGTTAGTTGATTTTGTCAAAACTGATTAATATATAGGAAAGGTAGTGTGGTTTACCGATAATTTGGGGCTCGGTCATTGGTGCTGGGGTTTATTACAAGGTTCCAGAAGTATGCTGCTTTCCTCTGACCATCTCATTGTCTAGCACTGTGCCCATAGTGAGTGGCTAATGAATACCTCACATGTTCACTCTACTCACAGATAATCATGGTTATCAATTTACCATATTTCTTCCTGATCTTTTTATATGTGCATTTTAAGAAAAATATTTATCTGTAGACAATTTTAAATCCTGCTTTTAAAAATAAACATTATTTTAAATTAAAAAAAAAAGTATCAGACTCTACCCCCAGTGTTGCCACAGCCTCTAAAATACTCTTAACAATTCCAGTAACAGTTGCTAAACAGAAAGATCCCACTCAGAATGAAAAAGTACCAAAAATCATTCACATTTTTGCATTTGCCAAGAGCAAGCGGTGTCACTTTCAGTTATATTGACTGAACATGAAATTGTTAAAAGTGAAAATTTTGACAAACTAATAAAAATATTTTCAGAATAAAAAAAATGAATGAATGAAAATTAATGTTTGAGTGAATGTATCAAATCATTAATGAATTACTGAACCAACAATGGATGAACATACCATGGCTGAAAGTTTAGATTAAGCAATATCCTAGACTAACAGTTGAAAAGATATCAAGGCCAAGTTTAAAGTCATGAATTAGCAAGTGAAATATGGAGAAACATAGACTGTCGATTTTTGTTCATCTCACACACACACGCTCACATCCTGAATTTCTCATAGACCTGACAATTTGTCTAGTACCTCCCTCATTCTCTTCATTCTCATTAAGAAAAGCTAAATGAGAATTTTTTCAAATTTATTTGAGAACAGTGGACACACGTGACAGTAGTTTCCGGTGTACAGCCTAGTGATTCAGTGTCTCTAGTCGTTACGCCATGCTCACCGCAAGTGTAGCTACCGTCTGTCCTGATATGTTGTAATATCATTGACTGTGTCCCCTGTGCTGTGCTTTTTATTCCTGTGACTTACTCATTCTGTAACTGGAAGTCTGTATCTCCCACACCCCTTCACCCATCTTGCCCATCCCCCCAACCCCCTTCCTTCTGGCAACCATCAGTTTGTTCTCCGCATTTACAGGTCTGATTCTGCTTTCTGTTTGTTTATTCATTTGTTTTGCTTTTTGGATTCCACATACGAGTGAACCTATATGGTATTTGTCTTTCTCAGTCTGACTTATTTCATTTAGCATTATATCTTCCATCCATGGTTCATCCGTGTCACAAATGGCAAGATTGCATCCTTTTTTATGGTTGTGTAGCATTCCTGCGTGTGTGTACCTTCTTTATCCATTTGTCTATCAATAGACACAGGTTGCTTCCATATCTTGGCTATTTATTGTAAATGCTGCAATAAACATAGGGGTGCATGTATCTTTTCGAATTAGTGTTTTTGTTTTCTTTGGGTAAATACCCAGTGATGGAATTATTGAAGCATATAGTATTTCTGTTTTTAATTTTTTGTTTTTTTTTAAAGATTTTTTATTTATTTATTTGACAGAGACAGAGACAG